>NW_024098713.1:0-9234 GCF_016545835.1 Crotalus tigris
CTGGAAAAGACCCAGGAGTCTCAGCAGAAAAGTCTCGGCTAGAGCGAAGTTGGTCGATGTGCCGACGCAGGACACGACCGTTGTCCAGGGCAACCTCGTAGGAGAGAGGACCTGTGATCCTGGACACAGAAGCGGGGACCCATGTATGACCAGGCCCGTAATTGCGAGCCCAAACCGGGGCACCCACAAGTAGTTGTCTAGTTGCCCTAGGATGTGAGGTAGATGAAGGCAGTCTGTCCGGATGCAACCGGTCAAGTCTCGTAGTAAGTTGGCGCCCCAAACGAAGTTCAGCTGGACTTCTCCCTGTAGAAGTGGACGGTGTGGTGCGATAAGAAAGGAGAAAGTCAGCCAACCTGTGATGCCAGTCCCCGTAGGTGAGTCTCTTCAAGGCGTCCTTTGCGATGCGCACCATGCGTTCAGCCATAACGTTGGTGGAAGGGTGAAAGGGCGCAGATGTGGCATGACGAATCAGGTTTGGGGCCCTTGTTAAGAAAGCTTGGAATTCGCGAGGCAGGAGGTGAATTGAGGGCAGTTTTTTGTCAAGACACAATGCCATCTGGCAGCCGTGTGCAGAAAAAATCCCCCTCAGTACCTGAATAGTCTTTGCAGAGGTGGTGATGAGACAGGCACAACCTCAAGCCATTTTGAATGGCTGTCAACCAGGACCAAGAAGAACTGGCCCTGAAAGGTCCCAGCGTAGTCAATGTGCACCCTAGACCATGGGGACTGTGTTTCCTCCCATCTATGCACAGGAGCTTGGGGCATCTCTGGGCGAGATCGTTGGCACAGGTGGCATGCGTGTACCTTAGCTTCCATATCTTTATCTAAACCAGGCCACCACAAGTGGCTTCGTGCAAGAGCCTTCATACGACCAATGCCAGGATGACCCTCGTGGAGGGATTCTAAGACCCTAGTCCTCATTGAGGTGGGAATGACAACTCTGTTTTCCCCAAGTCATACAACCCTGAGAAGGACAGTTCGTTTCTTTGGACCAGAAACTCTGAACCAGGACTAGGGCAAGTGCTCAGCGCCCCCCGGACAGGACCCAGGAGCGACACGTGAAAGTGTGTGATCTGTACCCGTTTCAAGCGGTAACCTCCCTGCACTAAGAGGGAGCTGGCAAGGCTTGGATTGATAGATTGTTGACAGCTGGCGCGGGGTCAGCTTCTACTACTGGCAGAGGCAACCTACTGAGGCCATCAGCATGGCCCATTTCTTTCCCAGGCTTGTGGAGTAATGAAAAATCATATGCAGACAAGAAAATAGACCACCTAAGCATTCTAGGGGAAATGATGTGGGGAGTCTGCTTACATGTGGTAAACAGTCCCAGCAGAGGCTTATGGTCAGTGAAGACCGTGAAATGCCTGCCATATAGAAATCGTGGAATTTTTTAATTCCAGCAACAACAGCCAGAGCCATCCCTGTCTATCGAGCGTAGTTGCGCTCGCAGACATACAGTGTTCTGGAGTAGTATGCAATAGTAAAACCTGAGTTCCTCAGACCTGAGGTGACTCAGGACAGCTCCAACCCCGGAGGGGGACGCATCACAAGCGATGCACACAGGGAGAGACTCGTTGAAATTTGCAAGAACACTGTTAGAAGTGAGCAAGGCCTTGACTTCTTTAAAGCAAGCATCATGCGCTTGTGACCACAGCCACACAGCCTGTTTGTCTAGTAGCCTGTGAAGAGGCTCAGCTACACTAGCTTTATGTGGAAGAAAAGAATTGTAGAAATTCAGGAGGCCTAGAAGGCCTGAAGTTCGGCCTTAGACTTTGGCCTGGGTGCTTCTAAAATAGCAGTTAGTTTGGATTCAGCAGGATGAATCCCAGCAGCATCAATTTTGAATCCCAAAAATTCAGTAGAAGGCACCCCAATCTTGCATTTGTCTTTTCTGAGCTTGAGGCCTGAGTCCCTGAATCTTAACAGGACAGCCCTAAGTCTTTCAGCTAGAATGTGTGTGGAGTCTCCTGCAATCAAGACATCGTCAAAGTAGGGGCAGACCCCTGGTATACCTCGTAGTGTGTTTTTCATTACGCTTTGGAAAATCCCAGGAGTGACATTTACTCCAAACTGTAGCCTTTTTACTTTAAAGGCTCCCCTGTGGGTCACAATGGTCTGAGCTATGGCAGCATCATCATCAACAGGCAGCTGTTGATATGCTTGAGCTAGGTCAAGCTTTGCAAAAACACGCCCCCCCTTGAGAGAGGCCAGGATGTGACTGACCACAGGACAGGATAGGCATGTTGCTGCAATGCCTTATTGAGTGTGCATTTGTAATCAGCACAAATGCGAATGTCCCCATTTGCCTTTAGAGGCGTGACAATGGGGGTCTCCCACGGGCTGGACTCAACAGGTTCTAGGATTTCCCTGTTGGATTAAGTTTGTCTAGTTCCTTGTCATCTACTTTTTAAAGCAAAAGGGCCCCCTTCTTGCTTTAAATCCTAATGAGTGACAGTGGGGTCTAGGCTTAAGGACACAGGTGTCCTTTGAATGTGCCCAGCTGGGGCTGAAAACATCTGCAATTCTTTGCAGACTTCCTGTAGGTCGAGTGTTTGTAAGCTGTTGAGTCCTGTGACGTGTATCCCCAGGGCCTCAAACCAATCGAGTCCTATGAGACTCGTTCGTTCACCCCCTACTACTAATAAGTCTAGTGGACCTTCAAAACTCTTGTATTGCACGTTAAGGGTGGCCTCCCCCTTAACACACACTCTTGAGTTCTGAAAATCTGTTAATACAATATCAGAATGCCTTAACTTGGCCTTAGACCCACTTCTGGAACAAATCTTCCTAAATGTATGCAATGAAATGATGGACAGGGCAGACCCTGTGTCTAGTTCCATAGATAATGGAACCCCTTGTAGCTTCACGTTGAGTGACAGCTTTTTCTTCATGGGCTTGTGTGTGCCTGTTCTACAGATGCGTCTTCGCGAAGCGCAAAACCCTACCCTATTCTGGCTGGGGAATCTGGTACCTTTCAGGCGTTCTTCTTGGGGTTGTGCCTTTCGTCGGCTCAGACACACAGCTGCAATAGGCCCTTGTTTGCCGCATGCCCGGCAGGTAGCGGAGCGGAACTTGCAGTCGGTTCTCCTGTGGCGACCTCCACAGCCGATGCACTTGAGCAGAGCCGAAGAGCTTCCCTTCTGGTTCTCTTCCTTCGCGGGGTTTAGACGGTCGACTTCCTCGTCCGGATCCTCCTCGGAGTTTCGTCGGACGTCTTCCTGGTGCACGGACGCACCCTCTGCACTTTTTCTGATCGGCCGCATGTTTTTGATGGCGCCGCCTGCTGCTTCTTCTGCGGTGACTTCCCTTAAGGCGTCTTGGAAGGATAATTCTTCCTTGGCAAAAAGTCTCTGTTGTAGCTCTCGATGCCTTAGCCCGCACACGAATCGGTCCCTCAGTCTTTCCTCGAGGTCCTTGAACTCGCAGGGCTTGGCGGCCTTCCGTAGCGCGGCGATGTATTCCTTGGCTGTTTCACCGGACCGTTGATCCCTCTGCTCGAAGGTGTGGCGCCATGAGATAACTGACACCTTGGGGTGGAAGTGCTCTTTCAGCAGCTTCTTCAGGTCTGCGTAGCTTACAGACTCTACTGGAACAGGTGCTGCAAGATTTTCTGCGATTTCGAAGGTGTCTTGGCCGCAAACGCAAAGCAGGGTGGCGGCCTTCAAGCTATCTTCCCTCACTTGGTTTGCCTTGAAGTAGTTCTCCATTCTGGATACGTAGGACTCCCACCGCTCTGGATGTGAGACGTCGAATTCCGAAAGCCTTCCGATTTTCGCCATCTTCGGATCTTCAGGAGACGGGTCTATCAGTCAGCCTACCCCAGAATGCGCACCGGATTGGCGGGTAGCTGCCGAGTCGACGCCGTTCCTCTTTCGCCGCTCAGGACTCCTTGGGTAAGCTTACACTTCTTCCTTTCCAGGTAGTGCAAGGCATCCCACCCTCGTCGCCAGTGTTGCGTCCTTGGCGGGAAACAGACACGAGAAGCAGCTGGAGTTCTCAGTTTCTTTTATTCAGCGTTCAGCTTACAGGAAGATGGCTTCAGCCTCGCCCAAACGCCTCGCCGCCTCTTATATAGGCAACTCCCGGGTAAATGGGTTACTTTTCCCGCGCCAGCACCCGCGCATGCGCACGGCGCTGGCGACAGCCTGTCTGGTCCCGGGCAGCTTTGCACCTGCCCGGGACTGCCTGCAAACGCCCGAGCCGTTTGCAAAGGCTCGGGACATAACAATACCAGTAGTGTTGATAAAGGACAATGATTTCCTAGAGTATATGATACTCCAGATGTCATAATATCTAAATGGAGTTAAGATTAAATAGAATACTAGTACTGAATACAGATTGATGATGAATATGAAATATCTAGAAAGTTTTTCAGAGGCATTTCAATGAATGTATATTGTGAACATCTCATCAGAATATTCTTGATTAAATATATATGGCTGCTTGGTAAATTCTCTTGTATATGTTTCCCTCTCCCAAAACTTTTACTTGGTACTGGAGATTTAATGGCTCTTTTGGATTCTAACAGCAATACAGGTAGTCCTTGCTTTACAACCATTCATTTACTAACCTTTCAAAGTTACAATGGCATTGAAAAAAGAGACTTATGACTGGTTTTCACACTTACAACCATTGCAGCATCCCCATGGTCACGTTTTCAAACTTTGGGCACTTGTTATCTGGCATGTATTTATGACAGTTGCACTATCCTGGGGTCATACAATCATCATTTGTAATCTGGCAAAGTCAATGAGGGAAGCTCAGTTCACTTAATGACAGCATGATTCACTTAACAACCACAGTGATTCACTTAACTGTGGCAAAAAATGTCATAAAATGGGGCAATGTCACTTAACAACTGTCTTGCTTAGCAATGAGGAGTTTGGAGTCCATTGTGGTTCTTAGTTGAGGACTACCTGTAATGGTTCCTGCTGTCCTTGTTTAGGGTAGATTTTCATCCCTTCTTTTTCCTGTTGATGGTTTGCATCTTATTGTTTGTAATGGAAAATACTAGAAAGAAATGAAGAACTAAAAGAGCCGAGGTGGCGCAGCAGTTAGAGTGCAGTACTGCAGGCCACTTTAGCTGACTGTGTTCAGCAGGTCAGCGGTTCAAATCTCACTGGCTCAAGGTTGACTCAGCCTTCCATCCTTCCGAGGTAGGTAAAATGAGGACCTAGATTGTTGGGGGCAATGTAAATATATATATACATTGCTTACTGGTGTACACCGCTTAGAGAGTGCTTGCACTTAAAGCGGTATATAAGTCTCATAAATAAATAAATAAATCTTTGTTGAAATGTAAGCATGCCTCTAGATATGGCAATGCCTCTGTTTAGGAATTACAATCATCCTGGCCAGCTTGCACTGTTTTGGCCAGAACACAGATTTCATCTCCACTTCCTGATATGTCCATTTTACATTTGTTTGTAAAAATAGTGAATAGGATTGAATATGAAAAAGGTTCTCTGAATCAGTTAAAACAAATATAACTGAGATATTTTTAAAAAATACAGGAGGAAGAGAAGGAGCTAAAAGTTGATGAGATGAAATAAGGACCACCTATTGCTTATATGCACTGTCTGTAATGATATGAGAGGTTTCTTTTTTTAAAAAAAAAAGTCAATGAGTATCAGCAGGGAAGATCACCAAGTAATCAAAGACAAAAAGGATACAAGGCAAAAACATCAGCCAGTAGAGGCAAATGGAAAAGATTACAGAAAGAAATAAAGAAAGAGTGCAAAAAATGATAAGGAAATTAAGGGGAGAAAATGAAAAGCAGATTGACCAAGATAAATTGGAATGTTTCTAGCATAAGTAGAAGAACGGGTCAGCAAAGAGGAATGGAGAGCATGACCTTCATGAAATGAAAAGTGTAATTTATTCACAGAAAACCAAATCATTTCTATCAAATCTTCATATCACTGCTTAGAAATGGGTATATGGAAGCAATATGTTTACATTTTGTAGGGTAGGAAAATATAGATTTAAATGAATCTATATTCTTAGTCAGAAGCCATCCTGGTGTGAACAAGTTGAACTAGGCTCACAGTAGTTCTGATTTGTCCCCAGGACAATGTGTGAATATGTTGTTTGAACAGCAATAGTCACACCAAACTTACACATTAGAGTTAAACTGTTTAGGCAGGATTTCCCTATCAATCAGAGTGAAATTGTACACATATTAAACTAGTAATAATCTCCTTCTCCTTCTCCTTCTCCTTCTCCTTCTTCTCCTTCTCCTCCTTCTCCTTCTCCTTCTCCTTCTCCTTCTCTTTCTCCTTCTCCTTCTTCTTCTTCTTCTTCTTCTGCCATATCCATTATCGGACATTGGCAATCATGTTAACGATCCTGTTTTTATCAGCAGCCACACAAAAAGTGCTGCTGAGTTTTGCCCAAACCAGTAATCTTTTAAAGAAACTAATCTGCAATATTCAGCTTGTATGCTGTTTGCTTTGGTTTTGTTTTGCTTTTTATAAAACTAAGAGACCTGTTTGCTTAATGGCAGTTTGTTACCATTAAATCCTGATCCATTGGGCTGATAGCTTATGTTCTAACAAGCAGTGCAAGAGAAATGCTGGTGAATATAAGGGCAAGGATAATACAATATTATATTGTACAGGATTTGAAAGTGGATGTTATTAGTTGGGCCTCATAATAAAATAAATTGGTGGACAAGCAAAGTAGGACCACATTCACTGGTAAGTAGAATCCTCCCTGAGATCAGAAAAAGGAATGCTTGTAAATTTCATTGAAAATTTGGTACTGTAAGTACATGATACTTCCTTAACCAATTTACTGTATCTATGAAGCAGGGGAGCTTGATTCAAAGAAGGGGAAAGTCTATTATGGAAATTTTGAGTACTGTAAGTGACAAAGAAACTCAAGAAATAATTTCCTTGATTGTGTTAAGTATAAATTGAAGTAGAGAGGGATCTTAGTCCAAATATCTTAAAGGTTTTCTGTACATATTCAACTAAACACCCATACCTAGTTCTTACAACAGAACTCATTACAAGACAGATGGACTTCTACTTAGTCCTAAAGCACATTTGTGTGCGCTATACATGGTCTCTATCTGTCTCTTTCTACATGTAAATCTGAAAGTGGAGATTACTACTGCAATGTCCCCCCCCCATGTATATCCCTTCTTTCTAGATATGGTAAGGTTCTGCAGGGGCCCTCTGTATTAAGTTCCTTGTGTATAACTCATAAGGTGAAGATGTGGAATATACAGAAGAACAGATTTTTGGAAAAGCAATAATTAGTTGGGATTAAAAAAAAGAAAAATATTTGATCTAGTAGCTTGTCAACTATAGGCTTGATAGGCTTAAGCATTGCATATAAAAATTAAATATATTGCCATGGATCAGTCATTCTTGCACGTTTATTATTTTGAACAAAGTATTTACTTCTAAAATAATGTCATAGGATATTATTAGAATATTATTTTTAAAAAGAGGTTATTGTTTTTAAAATCGGGGACAAGGATTATTATATTAATTCCCGAAGTCTCTCGCTTTATCTTCAAATAAATGTAATGAAACATGACATAATTTCTTTGTAATCAGTTGCAGAAAGATGAGAAGAGGAAAATGGCTGGCCTTTCCTAAATCTTTTCTGTTCATTTTTTAATACTGATTGTTAAGCAAATTCCTTTAAAAAAAACCAGTATGAACAAATAGGGATGAACAATGGTTTTCATTTATGGATGTTTGTCAATTTTTGAAAGACAGTATTTTTATTTAGTGAATGCATATATTCACTAAAATGAATGTTTATTATTTGAGTTTTTAGTCTTACATTAACATTAATAATATTTCATTTATGTGGAATGATTATACACAGTATTTCACTGGCATTGCGTCATTTGCTGTGCAGACCAAGTTACAATAGACTCTGCTTGATGAATATGTAATTTGAAATTCTTAAGTTTGTAATTTGAATGATTACTTTGTCTTGCTGTAATCTGCTTAGGATTTTTCATCTATAAAGCTAAAACATTTGGCTTCACAAATATGTCATCAACATAACTTGTCATACAATCTTTTGTTTTTTTAATCATCTTCTCCTGATAACCTAAATGATGATTAGTCCTGTCTCAGTGATTTCTTTGCTCTTCTAATACACATTTGCATTAATCCCTGGTACATATTTTGATTTTTTAAGAACAAGTCTGTATGAAAATCCTTTCTAAAACACATAAACACATACGAAGCAAGATGATTAGAAAAACAGCATTTCAGGATTGTGAAAAAGACTTTGTGAAATGCCAGATGTTCCATATAATTCAGAAATTTAATGTAAACATGAAATGTACTTAATGTCACTAACTAGAATGACTGAAATTTAAAAAAAAAGTCTAAATGAGGTCAGTTTTACATTTACATAAACTCTAAAACTTTACTGTATCTAAATTTTTCAAATTTTCTTCCAACATATCAGAATGAAGGGAAAGGCAGTATACTACATTAAAAACACTTTTCAGAATTAAGAAATGTGTCTTTCAAGTTAATATATAATTTTTCATAAAAAAAAGCATCAATAAAATGCCAGTATCCATTACCATGTTGCGTTAAACTTTATGTGAATATACAAATACAAAAAACTTATGAAATTATAGAAGTGTACCCTACATTGGAACATTAAATGGGTTACCCATTAAAGACAATACCATTAGAACAGCATGAGCAATAGTCTCTTAATTGTCCAAAATGGAATGGGTATCAGCACTACGTAATGCAGAAGGATGAGAATTCTTATTCTTCCATCACCAGTGGAATTTCATGATAATTTGGATTCTGTTTTCTGTTCTCAAAGAGTACTTTACCTTATATGAAAACTGAACATTAATGCAAAGAACATTTCCAAAGATGATGTTTCCGTGTGTGTGTGTGTGTGTGTGTGTGTGTGTGTGTGTGTGTGTGTTTGTAAAAAAGACATATTAAAACACTGATCTCCAGGACAGAGAGTTTTTATTGTATACTAAACTTTCATTAGTCCCTGCTAACGTTTTCAAAGTGTAAGCTAACATTGAGTAGGCTTCACCTTTATAGTTCTTTAAGTGTTGGTAATTTGGCCATTGAGCATGTTATAGGTCCGCCCACCCACCGCCTGCCCCTAATTGGATGCATCAACCCTAATTTGGTTATATTGGTTGGTGTTCTCCTTGCTCTCTCAGCTCTATCTCTCCCCACCCGCCCCACCAGCTGAGCGTGTTTATCGTATGACACCCGG
>NW_024098714.1:0-6734 GCF_016545835.1 Crotalus tigris
AATACCATAAAGGCAATCAACACCTGGGCAATCCCAGTCATTAGGTACACAGCTGGAATAGTGGACTGGACTCAAGAAGAACTAAAAGCAATGGATAGGCAGACCAGAAAAATAATGACAATGAATCATGCCCTTCATCCACGCAGTGACATTGATAGACTTTATCTACCAAGGCAAATAGGTGGGCGTGGAATGCTACACGTACATCAGATGGTTGAAGAAGAAAAAAATGGCTTTGGAAGAATATCTGAAGAACAATGATGAAGATGCACTGAAATTAGTATATCAGGAAGGCTTACTGACTACTGGAGAGACCAAACGGGCCTACAAGAAAGACCAAATGAAGAACAGAATAGAGGCATGGGAAGACAAAGCACTACATAGCCAATATATGAAAAAAATAGGTGGGAAAGCAGATAACAATAAAACCTGGCAATGGCTAAGAGCAGGAAAATTGAAGAAAGAGACCGAGGGACTAATTCTGGCTGCACAAGAGCAAGCCTTAAGGACAAATGCATACAAAGTCAAAATTGAGAAGACAGCAACAGACAGTAAGTGCCGCCTATGCAAAGAAGCTGAAGAAACAGTGGACCACTTGGTAAGCTGTTGCAAAAAGATTGCACAAACTGATTACAAGCAGTGGCATGACAAAGTAGCAACAATGGTGCATTGGAAGATCTGCAAAAAATATCATTTGCCTGTAAGCAAAACTGGTGGGATCATAAAATAGAGAAAGTCATAGAAAATGATAAAATTAAACTGCTCTGGGACTTCAGAATTCAAACAGACAAGCACCTGCAACATAACACCCCAGACTTAACAATTGTCGATAAGAAAGACAAAAAATTCTGGATAGTGGACGTGGCAGTGCCTGGTGATAGCAGAATAGAAGAGAAAGAACTGGAGAAGATAACAAAATACAAAGACCTACAAATAGAAATAGAAAGACTGTGGCAAAAGCAAGCAAGGGTAGTACCAATAGTCATAGGCTCCTTGGGTGCAATCCCAAAACAACTGGAACACCACTTGAACATCATTGGCACTGACAAATTCGCCATTAATCAATTGCAAAAGGCGGCCTTATTAGGAACTGCTTCCATCCTGCGACAATATCTGTAATACCATCAAACATCCATATCTGCCTATCCCAGGTCCTGGGTAAGGACTCGATAGGTAGACAAAATGCCAAATCCAGTCTGAATATCTGGCTGACTGTGCGATGTTCGATAATAATAACAATAATTTTTCGATAATAATAACAATAATATTTTTTCTTCTTCAATCATCTGATGTACTTGTAGCATTCCATGCCCACCTATTTGCCTTGGTAGATAAAGTCTGTCAATGTCACTGCGTGGATGAAGGGCATGATTCATTGTCATTATTTTTCTGGTCTTCCTATCCATTGCTTTTAGTTATGCTTGAGTCCAGTCCACTATTCCAGCTGTGTACCTAATGACTGGAATTACCCAGGTGTTGATTGCCTTTATGGTATTTCCTCCATTGAGTTTGGACTTTAAGATCTTCTTCACTCTCTTGATGTATTCACCTCTAATCTTTTTCTTGACTTCAGTATGCTTGATGTTGTCAGCTTGAAGGATACGCAAGTATTATTATTATTATTATTATTATTATTATTATTATTATTATTATTATTATGGATCATCGCACAGTCAGCCAGATGTTCAGACTGGATTTGGCATTTTGTCATACTATCGAGTCCTTACCCAGGACCTGGGATTAGGCAGATGTGGATGTTTGTGGGTATTACATGAATATCGTCGCAGGATGGAACGTTCCTAGTAGAGCCGCCTTTTGCAATTGACTAATAGCAAATTTGTCAATGCCAATGGTGTTCAAGTGGTGCTCCAGTTGTTTGGGATTGCACCCAAGGCGCCTATGGACTATGGTACTGACCCTTGCTTGCTTTTGCCTACAGTCTTTCTATTTCTATTTGTAGGTCTTTGTTAATTTTGTTTATCTTCTCAAGTTTCTTTCTCCTCTATTCTGCTTTCTCCAGGCACTGCCACGTCCACTATCCAGACTTTTTTGTCTTTCTTATCGACAATTGTTAAGTCTGGGGTGTTATGTTTCAGGTGCTTGTCTGTTTGAATTCTGAAGTCCCAGAGCAGTTTAATTTTATTATTTTCTATGACTTTCTCTATTTTATGATCCCACCAGTTTTTGCTTACAGCAAATGATATTTTTTGCAGATCTTCCAATGCACCATTGTTGCTACTTTGTCATGCCGCTGCTTGTAATCAGTCTGTGCAATCTTCTTGCAACAGCTTACCAAGTGGTCCACTGTTTCTTCAGCTTCTTTGCATAGGCGGCACTTACTTTCTGTTGCTGTCTTCTCAATTTTGACTTTGTATGCATTTGTCCTTAAGGCTTGCTCTTGTGCAGCCAGAATTAATCCCTCGGTCTCTTTCTTCAATTTTCCTGCTCTTAGCCATTGCCAGGTTTTATTATTATCTGCTTTCCCAGCTATTTTTTTCATGTATTGGCCACGTAGTGCTTTGTCTTCCCATGCCTCTATTCTGTTCTTCATTTGATCTTTCTTGTAGGCCAGTTTGGTCTCTCCAGTAGTTAGTAAACCTTCCTGATATACTAATTTCAGTGCATCTTCATCATTGTTCTTCAGATATTCTTCCAAGCCATTTTTTCTTCTTCAACCATCTGATGTACTTGTAGCATTCCACGCCCACCTATTTGCCTTGGTAGATAAAGTCTATCAATGTCACTGCGTGGATGAAGGGCAGGATTCATTGTCATTATTTTTCTGGTCTGCCTATCCATTGCTTTTAGTTCTGCTTGAGTCCAGTCCACTATTCCAGCTGTGTAACTAATGACTGGGATTGCCCAGGTGTTGATTGCCTTTATGGTATTTCCTCCATTGAGTTTGGATTTTAAGATCTTCTTCACTCTCTTGAGGTATTCACCTCTAATCTTTTTCTTGACTTCAGTGTGCTTGATGTTGTCAGCTTGAAGGATACCCAAGTATTTGTAGTACTCTTCCTCATCCAGACTCTTAATGTTATTTTCGTGGGGCATCTTGATTCCTTCAGTTTTCACTATTTTTCCTGTTTGATAGTAAGTATGGCACATTTGTCCAAGCCAAACTCCATTACAATATCTTGGCTATATATACGGACAGTGTTGAGCAGCGATTCTATTTCAGATGATGTTTTTCCATACAGCTTCAGATCATCCATGTAAAGGAGGTGGGATAGTCTAGCAGATGTTTTGATGTTTGATAACCATGTCCTGAGTTATTCAGTATTGTTGACAGAGGAAACAGTGCAATAACAAATAGTAATGGTGATAATGAATCTCCTTGAAATATTCCTCTCTTGATATTAACCTCTCCCCGCTTCTCACCATTGATCTGCAACTTTGTCTTCCATTGTGCCATCGATTTTTGCACAAATTTTCTGATGTTTCTACTTACTCCTGTTATTTCTAGGCACTTGATTATCCAATCATGTGGCAGAGAGTCAAATGCCTTTTTGTAGTCAATCCATGCCACATTCAGGTTGGTCTTCCTTCTCTTGCAGTTTTCCAAGATCATTTTGTCTATTAGGAGTTGATCTTTTTTTCCTCTGCTATTTGGGCGGTTTCCTTTCTGCTCAGGTGGAAAGAGATTGTTTTCAACTAGATGCTGTTGCACTGCATCAGCTACTACACCAGTTAGTAATTTGAAAGTTGTTGGTAGCAGGTAATTGGCCTGTAGTTACCTGGTGTTGCCCCTTTTGCTGGATTTTTCATTATTAGGTAGGTTTTCCCAGTTGTTAGCCACTTTTCAATTTCTCCTCCCTGTAGTATATTGTTGAACTGCTTGGCAATGAGTGGGTGTATAACAGTTAGATGTTTCAACCAAAACCCATGCAGTTCATCTTCACCTGGTGCTGACCAATTTTTGATTTTCTTTGCTCTTTTTTCTACCATTTTTTGTTGTTATTACTAGTTCTTTCATTTCAACTTCTGTTTTATTTGCATCCACCTCTTTTAACCAAGCCGCATCCTTGTTGTATTTCTTTGGGTTATCCCATATCTGCTTCCAGAATTGCACTGTTTCTTCCTTGTCAGGTATTGACTGATTCCTTGCAGTTTCTCCATTGATTGATTGGTAGAAACGTTTCTGATTGGATTGAAATTGGAGGTTCTGCCTATAGTTTGCAATTCGAGCTTCATATCTACTGATTTTCCTGCTATAGCTGTTATTTGTTGCTTTATTATTTCCAGTGCTTCCTTGATCTTCCTTGTTTCTAAGTGGTATTTCTTGATTAGGTATTCTTTGGTCTTCTTGTTCTTCATCTTCTTTTCTTTCATCTGTTCTAGCTTGCTTGCATGTGATCTTAACTTGCTGATCTTATTTCCTAGTCTAACCTTCCATTTTTCTGGTGCACTGTTTGTTTGTTTTTCTTCTTTGTTGATTTTGCATCCCAGGTATTCTGTTGTAACTGCAGCTGTGCTGTACATTAGTTGGTTTGTTTCTTGCAATGAATTGGTGCTTATATTTGATATTGCAATATTTGCATCTTTTAATGCTTGTGCTAGCTGTTTCTTTGGAACAAGCTTCAATGCAGGTAGCCTTATTCTGTTGTTTTTGTGCTGTTCTATATGCTCAGTTATTCTTTGTTTCAATTCTTTTATTTCTTTAGTTAGAGGGTTTTGTTCTTTCTGAGGTAGAGGTGCCTGGTTTCCAAATGAGAACAGTTGTATATCTCTGCTAGATTCCTTCACTGCCAACTCCCCCTGGTTTGCCTCTACATTCTGAATTACTTCTGGTAAGGCTTTGATTTCTTTGCCCTGGGTAAACTTTTGCAGTTCGTCCAATTCTGTTTCTGTGAATATTTTATTTCGTGTTATAAATCGGCGTTGATCTGCTAGTCTCTGTTCTGTTATTTCTGATTCTGGATGTTGTTCTTTCCAGAACTGTTGCATTCGTTTTAGATATCCTCTTCTTGTTGGACTTGATCTGTAGTAACAGATCATTATTTCTTTGTTTTCCATCACTGTGTATCTGCGACGGGTAAACACCTTTTCTTCCAGTAGTTCTGCAGCTGCTGGCCCTGGTTGCTCAGCCAACAGTCCTGAGTCCTGTAACCCATTTTTTCACCAGATATCCAGGAACTCCAATATCTAGTGCGGACCTTGTTAACCCGGGCGACGTCCGAGCCGGTATGGCATTCTGCAATTTACGTCTCACCATTTTTTTTATGGGAGAGACACTCTTTGTCTGACTCCTCTGATGAGACCTGTCCAGTATGGTTGAACCTCTGGCATAGCTCTCATCTTCCTCAGAGTACACAAGCCCCACAACCACGTCAAGGTAGTGCCTCACAGGGGTATTATTTATTATTATTATTATTATTATTATTACATTATTATTATTATTAATTATTGTGGATCATCGCACAGTCAGCCAGATGTTCAGACTGGATTTGGCATTTTGTCTACCTATCGAGTCTTACCCAGGACCTGGGATAGGCAGATGTGGATGTTTGATGGTATTACAGGTATCGTCGCAGGATGGAAGCAGTTCCTAGTAAGGCCGCCTTTTGCAATTGACTAATAGCGAATTTGTCAATGCCAATGGTGTTCAAGTGGTGCTCCAGTTGTTTTGGGATTGCACCCAGGAGCCTATTACTATTGGTATTACCCTTGCTTGCTTTTGCCACAGTCTTTCTATTTCTATTTGTAGGTCTTTGTATTTTGTTATCTTCTCCAGTTCTTTCTCGTCTATTCTGCTGTCTCCAGGCACTGCCACATCCACTATCCAGACTTTTTTTGTCTTTCTTATCGACAATTGTTAAGTCTGGGGTGTTATGTTGCAGGTGCTTGTCTGTTTGAATTCTGAATTCCCAGAGCAGTTTAATTTTATCATTTTCTATGACTTTCTCTATTTTATGATCCCACCAGTTTTTGCTTACAGGCCAATGATATTTTTTGCAGATCTTCCAATGCACCATTGTTGCTACTTTGTCATGCCGCTGCTTGTAATCAGTCTGTGCAATCTTCTTGCAACAGCTTACCAAGTGGTCCACTGTTTCTTCAGCTTCTTTGCATAGGCGGCACTTACTGTCTGTTGCTGTCTTCTCAATTTTGACTTTGTATGCATTTGTTCTTAAGGCTTGGTCTTGTGCAGCCAGAATTAGTCCCTCTGTCTCTTTCTTCAATTTTCCTGCTCTTAGCCATTGCCAGGTTTTATTATTATCTGCTTTCCCAGCTATTTTTTTCATGTATGGGCCATGTAGTGCTTTGTCTTCCCATGCCTCTATTCTGTTCTTCATTTGGTCTTTCTTGTAGGCCAGTTTGGTCTCTCCAGTAGTTAGTAAGCCTTCCTGATATACTAATTTCAGTGCATCTTCATCATTGTTCTTCAGATATTCTTCCAAAGCCATTTTTTCTTCTTCAACCATCTGATGTACTTGTAGCATTCCACGCCACCTATTTGCCTTGGTAGATAAAGTCTATCAATGTCACTGCGTGGATGAAGGGCGTGATTCATTGTCATTATTTTTCTGGTCTGCCTATCCATTGCTTTTAGTTCTGCTTGAGTCCAGTCAACTATTCCAGCTGTGTATCTAATGACTGGGATTGCCCAGGTGTTGATTGCCTTTATGGTATTTCCTCCATTGAGTTTGGATTTTAAGATCTTCTTCACTCTCTTGATGTATTCACCTCTAATCTTTTTCTTTACTTCAGTGTGCTTGATGTTGTCAGCTTGA
>NW_024098715.1:0-8127 GCF_016545835.1 Crotalus tigris
TCCCAAATAGGATTTTTCCCTGTATATTTTGACAGGAAACTTAGATATTATAGCCTAGAAAAGGCAATACCCTCCTAACTAATCCTTAGTACTCCAAATTTCTTGCCAATGTCCATTTTCCTCTCAGAGTTCAGGGTGACCTAACCCTAACCCTAAGTGGAATTTTCCCAAATAGGATTTTCCCATATATTTTGCCAGGAAACATAGATAGTGCTTTCTAGAAAAGTCAGTATACTCCTAACCATTCCGAAGAACTCTGAATTTCTTGGCGATGTCCATTTCCTTTCCGAGTTCAGGATAACCTAACCCTAACCCTAAGTGGAATTTTCCCAAATAGGATTTTCCCATGTATTTTGACACGAAACTTAGATAGTATAGCCTAGAAAAGTAAGTACCATACTAACCATTCCCAAGAACCTCGGATTTCTTGGTGATGTCCATCTTCCTTGCCGAGTTCAGGGTGACCTAACCCTAACCCTAAGTGGAATTTTCCCAAATAGGATTTTCCCATGTATTTTGCCAGGAAACATAGATAGTGCTTGCTAGAAAAGTCAGTATACTCCTAACCATTCCGAAGAACTACGAATTTCTTGGCGATGTCCATTTTCTTTCCGAGTTCAGGATAACCTAACCCTAACCCTAAGTGGAATTTTCCCAAATAGGATTTTCCCATGTATTTTGCCAGGAAACATAGATAGTGTAGCCTAGAAAAGGCACTACGCTCATAACTAAACCCTAGTACTCCGAATTTCTTGGTGATGTCCATTTTCCTCTCCGAGTTTAGGATGACCTATCCCTAAACCTACGTGGAATTTTCGCAAATAGCATTTTCGAATATATGTTGCAAGGAAACATAGATAGTGCAGCCTAGAAAAGGCATTACCCTCCTAACCATTCCATAGAACCCTGAATTTCTTGGCAATATCCAATTTCCTCTCTTAGTTCAGGGTGACCTAACCCTTACCCTAAGTGGAATTTTCCCCAATATGATTTTCCCATATATTTTACCAGGAAACATAGATAGTGCAGCCTAGAAAAGTCAGTACCCTCCTAACCATTCCCAAGCACTCCGAATTTCTTGGTGATGTCCATTTTCCTCTCCGAGTTCAGGATGAGCTAACCCTAGCCCTCAGTGGAATTTTCCCAAATAGGATTTTCCCGTGTATTTTGACAGGAAACTTAGATATTATAGCCTAGAAAAGGCAATATCCTCCTAACTAATCCTTAGTACTCCAAATTTCTTGCCAATGTCCATTTTCCTCTCAGAGTTCAGGGTGACCTAACCCTAACCCTAAGTGGAATTTTCCCAAATAGGATTTTCCCATGTATTTTGCCAGGAAACATAGATAGTGCTTGCTACAAAATCAGTATACTCTTAACCATTCCGAAGAACTCCGAATTTCTTGGCGATGTCCATTTTCCCTTACGAGTTCAGGATAACCTATCCCTAACCCTAACCCTAAGTGGAATTTTCCCAAATACGATTTTCCAATGTATTTTTCCTGATAATATAGATAGTGAAGCCTAGAAAAGTTAGAAACCTACTAACCACTCCCAAGCAGCCATAATTTTTGGGCAATGTCCATTTTCCTCTCCGAGTTCAGGATGACCTAACACTAACTCTAAGTGGAATTTTCCCAAATAGGATTTTCCCATGTATTTTGCCAGGAAACATAGATAGTGCTTCCTAGAAAAGTCAGTACCCTCCTAACCATTCCAAAGAACACTGAATTTCTTGGCGATGTCCATTTTCCTTGCCAAGTTCAGAATGACCTAAACCTAACCCTCAGTGGAATTTTCCCAAATAGGATTTTTCCCTGTATATTTTGACAGGAAACTTAGATATTATAGCCTAGAAAAGGCAATACCCTCCTAACTAATCCTTAGTACTCCAAATTTCTTGCCAATGTCCATTTTCCTCTCAGAGTTCAGGGTGACCTAACCCTAACCCTAAGTGGAATTTTCCCAAATAGGATTTTCCCATGTATTTTACCAGGAAACATAGATAGTGCTTGCTAGAAAAGTCAGTATACTCCTAACCATTCCCAAGCACTCCGAATTTCTTGGTGATGTCCATTTTCCTCTCCGGGTTCAGGATGACCTAACCCTAACCCTAAGTGGAATTTTCCCAAATAGGATTTTCCCATGTATTTTGCCAGGAAACTTAGATAGTGATTCCTAGAAAAGTCAGTACCCTCCTAACCATTCCCAAGCACTCTGAATTTCTTGGTGATGTCCATTTTCCTCTCCGAGTTCAGGATGACCTAACCCTAACCCTAAGTGGAATTTTCCCAAATAGGATTTTCCCATGTATTTTGCCAGGAAACATAGATAGTGATTCCCAGAAAAGTCAGTACCCTCCTAACCATTCCCAAGCACTCAGAATTTCTTGGTGATGTCCATTTTCCTCTCCGAGTTCAGGATGACTTAACCCTAACCCTAAGTGGAATTTTCCCAAATAGGATTTTCCCATGTATTTTGCCAGGAAACATAGATAGTGATTCCCAGAAAAGTCAGTACCCTCCTAACCATTCCCAAGCACTCAGAATTTCTTGGTGATGTCCATTTTCCTCTCCGAGTTCAGGATGACCTAACCCTAACCCTAAGTGGAATTTTCCCAAATAGGATTTTCCCATGTATTTTGCCAGGAAACTTAGATAGTGATTCCTAGAAAAGTGAGTACCCTCCTAACCATTCCCAAGAACTCTGAATTTCTTGGCGATGTCCATTTTCCTTGCCGAGTTCAGGATGACCTAACCCTAACCCTCAGTGGAATTTTCCCAAATAGGATTTTCTGGTGTATTTTGACAGGAAACTTAGATATTATAGCCTAGAAAAGGCAATACCCTCCTAACTAATCCTTAGTACTCCAAATTTCTTGCCAATGTCCATTTTCCTCTCAGAGTTCAGGGTGACCTAACCCTAACCCTAAGTGGAATTTTCCCAAATAGGATTTTCCCATGTATTTTGCCAGGAAACATAGATAGTGCTTGCTAGAAAATCAGTATACTCCTAACCATTCCGAAGAACTCCGAATTTCTTGGCGATGTCCATTTTCTTTCCGAGTTCAGGATAACCTAACCCTAAACCTAAGTGGAATTTTCCCAAATAGGATTTTCCCATGTATTTTGCCAGGAAACATAGATAGTGTAGCCTAGAAAAGGCACTACGCTCATAACCATTCCCAAGCCTCCTAATTTCTTGGTGATGTCCAATTTCGTCTCCGAGTTCAGGATGACCTAACCCTAAATCTACGTGGAATTTTCCCAAATAGCATTTTCGAATATATTTTGCAAGGAAACATAGATAGTGCAGCCTAGAAAAGGCATTACCCTCCTAATCATTCCATAGAAACCCGAATTTCTTGGCAATATCCAATTTCCTCTCTTAGTTCAGGGTGACCTAACCCTAACCCTAAGTGGAATTTTCCCCAATATGATTTTCCCATATATTTTACCAGGAAACATAGATAGTGCAGCCAAGAAAAGTCAGTACACTCCTAACCATTCCCAAGCACTCCGAATTTCTTGGTGATGTCCATTTTCCTCTCCGAGTTCAGGATGACCTAACCCTAACCCTAAGTGGAATTTTCCCAAATAGGATTTTCCCATGTATTTTGCCAGGAAACTTAGATAGTGATTCCTAGAAAAGTGAGTACCCTCCTAACCATTCCCAAGAACTCTGAATTTCTTGGCGATGTCCATTTTCCTTGCCGAGTTCAGGATGACCTAACCCTAACCCTCAGTGGAATTTTCCCAAATAGGATTTTCCCGTGTATTTTGACAGGAAACTTCGATATTATAGCCTAGAAAAGGCAATACCCTCCTAACTAATCCTTAGTACTCCAAATTTCTTGCCAATGTCCATTTTCCTCTCAGAGTTCAGGGTGACCTAACCCTAACCCTAAGTGGAATTTTCCCCAATATGATTTTCCCATATATTTTACCAGGAAACATAGATAGTGCAGCCTAGAAAAGTCAGTACCCTCCTAACCATTCCGAAGCACTCCGAATTTCTTGGTGATGTCCATTTTCCTCTCCGAGTTCAGGATGAGCTAACCCTAACCCTCAGTGGAATTTTCCCAAATAGGATTTTCCCATGTATTTTGCCAGGAAAGAGAAAGTGCTTGCTAGAAAAGGCACTACGCTCATAACCATTCCCAAGCACTCCGAATTTCTTGGTGATGTCCATTTTCCTCTCCGAGTTCAGGATGACCTAACCCTAACCCTAAGTGGAATTTTCCCAAATAGGATTTTCCCATGTATTTTGCCAGGAAACTTAGATAGTGATTCCTAGAAAAGTCAGTACCCTCCTAACCATTCCCAAGAACTCCGAATTTCTTGGCGTTGTCCATTTTCCTTGCCGAGTTCAGGATGACCTAACCCTAACCCTAAGTGGAATTTTCCCCAATATGATTTTCCCATATATTTTACCAGGAAACATAGATAGTGATTCCTAGAAAAGTCAGTACCCTCCTAACCATTCCCAAGCACTCTGAATTTCTTGGTGATGTCCATTTTCCTCTCCGAGTTCAGGATGACCTAACCCTAACCCTAAGTGGAATTTTCCCAAATAGGATTTTCCCATGTATTTTGCCAGGAAACTTAGATAGTGATTCCTAGAAAAGTCAGTACCCTCCTAACCATTCCCAAGAACTCCGAATTTCTTGGCGTTGTCCATTTTCCTTGCCGAGTTCAGGATGACCTAACCCTAACCCTCAGTGGAATTTTCCCAAATAGGATTTTCCCGTGTATTTTGACAGGAAACTTAGACATTATAGCCTAGAAAAGGCAATATCCTCCTAACTAATCCTTAGTACTCCAAATTTCTTGCCAATGTCCATTTTCCTCTCAGAGTTCAGGGTGACCTAACCCTAACCCTAAGTGGAATTTTCCCAAATAGGATTTTCCCATGTATTTTGCCAGGAAACATAGATAGTGCTTGCTAGAAAAGTCAGTACCCTCCTAACCATTCCCAAGAACTCTGAATTTCTTGGCGATGTCCATTTTCCTTGCCGAGTTCAGGATGACCTAACCCTAACCCTCAGTGGAATTTTCCCAAATAGGATTTTCCCGTGTATTTTGACAGGAAACTTAGATATTATAGCCTAGAAAAGGCAATACCCTCCTAACTAATCCTTAGTACTCCAAATTTCTTGCCAATGTCCATTTTCCTCTCAGAGTTCAGGGTGACCTAACCCTAACCCTAAGTGGAATTTTCCCAAATAGCATTTTCGAATATATTTTGCAAGGAAACATAGATAGTGCAGCCTAGAAAAGGCATTACCCTCCTAATCATTCCATAGAACCCCGAATTTCTTGGCTATATCCAATTTCCTCTCTTAGTTGAGGGTGACCTAACCCTAACCCTAAGTGGAATTTTCCCAAATATGATTTTCCCATATATTTTACCAGGAAACATAGATAGTGCAGCCAAGAAAAGTTAGTACCCACCTAACCATTGCCAAGCACTCCGAATTTCTTGGTGATCTCCATTTTCCGCTCAGAGTTCAGGATGACCTAACCCTAACCCTAAGTGGAATTTTCCCAAATAGGATTTTTCCATGTATTTTTCCAGGAAATTTAGATAGTATAGCCTAGAAAAGGCAATACCCTCCTAACTAATCCCTAGTACTCCAAATTTCTTGCCAATGTCAATTTTCCTCTCAGAGTTCAGGGTGACCTAACCCTAACCCTAAGTGGAATTTTCCAAAATAGGATTTTCCCATATATTTTCCCAGGAAACATAGATACTTCAGCCTAGAAAAGGCAGCCCCCTCCTAACCATTCCCTAGCACTCCGAATTTCTTGGCAACGTCCATTTTCCTCACAGTGTTCAGGGTGACCTAACCCTAACCCTAAGTGGAATTTTCCCAAATAGGATTTTCCCATATATTTTCCCAGGAAACATAGATACTTCAGCCTAGAAAAGTCAGTACCCTCCTAACCATTCCCAAGAACTCTGAATTTCTTGGCGATGTCCATTTTCCTTGCCGAGTTCAGGATGACCTAACACTAACCCTCAGTGGAATTTTCCCAAATAGGATTTTCCCGTGTATTTTGACAGGAAACTTAGATATTATAGCCTAGAAAAGGCAATACCCTCCTAACTAATCCTTAGTACTCCAAATTTCTTGCCAATGTCCATTTTCCTCTCAGAGTTCAGGGTGACCTAACCCTAACCCTAAGTGGAATTTTCCCAAATAGCATTTTCGAATATATTTTGCAAGGAAACATAGATAGTGCAGCCTAGAAAAGGCATTACCCTCCTAATCATTCCATAGAACCCCGAATTTCTTGGCTATATCCAATTTCCTCTCTTAGTTGAGGGTGACCTAACCCTAACCCTAAGTGGAATTTTCCCCAATATGATTTTCCCATATATTTTACCAGGAAACATAGATAGTGCAGCCAAGAAAAGTCAGTACCCTCCTAACCATTGCCAAGCACTCCGAATTTCTTGGTGATGTCCATTTTCCGCTCAGAGTTCAGGATGACCCAACCCTAACCCTAAGTGGAATTTTCCCAAATAGGATTTTCCCGTGTATTTTGACAGGAAACTTAGATATTATAGCCTAGAAAAGGCAATATCCTCCTAACTAATCCTTAGTACTCCAAATTTCTTGCCAATGTCCATTTTCCTCTCAGAGTTCAGGGTGACCTAACCCTAACCCTAAGTGGAATTTTCCCAAATAGGATTTTCCCATGTATTTTGCCAGGAAACATAGATAGTGCTTGCTAGAAAAGTCAGTATACTCCTAACCATTCCGAAGAACTCCGAATTTCTTGGCGATGTCCATTTTCTTTCCGAGTTCAGGATAACCTAACCCTAACCCTAAGTGGATTTTTCCCAAATAGGATTTTCCCATGTATTTTGCCAGGAAACATAGATAGTGTAGCCTAGAAAAGGCACTACGCTCATAACTAATCCCTAGTACTCCGAATTTCTTGGTGATGTCCATTTTCCTCTCCGAGTTCAGGATGACCTAACCCTAAACCTACGTGGAATTTTCGCAAATAGCATTTTCGAATATATGTTGCAAGGAAACATAGATAGTGCTTGCTAGAAAAGTCAGTACCCTCCTAACCATTCCCAAGAACTCTGAATTTCTTGGCGATGTCCATTTTCCTTGCCGAGTTCAGGATGACCTAAACCTAACCCTAAGTGGAATTTTCCCAAATAGGATTTTCCCATGTATTTTGCCAGGAAACATAGATAGTGCTTGCTAGAAAAGTCAGTATACTCCTAACCATTCCGAAGAATTCCGAATTTCTTGGCGATGTCCATTTTCTTTCCGAGTTCACGATAACCTAACCCTAAACCTAAGTGGAATTTTCCCAAATAGGATTTTCCCATGTATTTTGCCAGGAAACATAGATAGTGTAGCCTAGAAAAGGCACTACGCTCATAACCATTCCCAAGCCTCCGAATTTCTTGGTGATGTCCATTTTCGTCTCCGAGTTCAGGATGACCTAACCCTAAATCTACGTGGAATTTTCCCAAATAGCATTTTCGAATATATTTTGCAAGAAAACATAGATAGTGCAGCCTAGAAAAGGCATTACCCTCCTAATCATTCCATAGAAACCCGAATTTCTTGGCAATATCCAATTTCCTCTCTTAGTTCAGGGTGACCTAACCCTAACCCTAAGTGGAATTTTCCCCAATATGATTTTCCCATATATTTTACCAGGAAACATAGATAGTGCAGCCAAGAAAAGTCAGTACCCTCCTAACCATTGCCAAGCACTCCGAATTTCTTGGTGATCTCCATTTTCCGCTCAGAGTTCAGGATGACCTAACCCGAACCCTAAGTGGAATTTTCCCAAATAGCATTTTCGAATATATTTTGCAAGGAAACATAGATAGTGCAGCCTAGAAAAGGCATTACCCTCCTAATCATTCCATAGAACCCCGAATTTCTTGGAAATATCCAATTTCCTCTCTTAGTTGAGGGTGACCTAACCCTAACCCTAAGTGGAATTTTCCCCAATATGATTTTCCCATATATTTTACCAGGAAACAAAAATAGTGCAGCCAAGAAAAGTCAGTACCCTCCTAACTATTGCCAAGCACTCGGAATTTCTTGGTGATGTCCATTTTCCGCTCAGAGTTCAGGATGACCTA
>NW_024098716.1:0-18707 GCF_016545835.1 Crotalus tigris
GCCAAGCAGGGGGGAGGGGATGGAGGGAGAGGAGGGCAGGAGAGCGAGGAGGGAACGAACAGAGAGGGCAAGGCAGAGGATGGGAGAGAGAAGAGGGGAGGGCAAAGGCAGGGAGGAGAGGAGGAGTGGAGAGGAGACAGAAGAAGGGGGGCAAGGCAGGGGGAGGGGGCAGGGGGAGAAGAGAAGAAGGAGGGAGGGCAAGGCAGGGGAGGAGAGGAGGAGGGGAGGGAGAGGAGAAACAGAAGAGAGGGGGCAGGGGGAGAAGAGAAGGGAAGAGAACGAAGGGAGGGCAAGGCAGGGGGAGGGGAGGGAGAGGAGAACAGAAGAGGGAGGGCAAGAGGGGTAGGGAAGAGAAGGGGAGGGAGGCAGGGCAAGGCAGGGGAGGAGCGGGGAGAGGAGGGAGAGGAGAACAGAGAGGGAGGGCAAACAAGCAGGGGGGGGGAGGGGAGAGGAGAGAAGGGGTGGCAAGGCAGGGCAGGGAGGGAGGAGCGCGGAACAACAGAAGAGGGAGGCATTGGCAGGGGAGGAGAGGAGGAGGAGGGGAGGGAGAGGAGAACGAAGAAAGATAGGGCAAGGCAGGGGGAGGGGAGGGGAGAAGAGAAGAAGGGAGGGCAAGGCGGGGCACAAGGCAGGGGAGGAGGAGGAGGGGGAGGGAGAGGAGAACAGAAGAGGAGGGCAAGCAGGGGGAGGGGAGAAGAGAAGAAGGTAAGGGCAAGGCAGGGGGAAACGGGAGGGGAGGAGAACAGAAGAGGGAGGGCAAGGCAGAAGGAACGGGGGCGAAGAATGGAGGGTAGGCAGGGCAGGCAGGGCGAGGAGAGGAGAGGGAGGGAGAGGGAGGAGGGGAGGAGAGGAGGGGAGGGAGAGAAACCAGAGGAGAGGGGCAAGGCAGGGGAGGATGGAGGAGGGGCAGGAGAGAGGAGGAGGATGGGCGAGGGCAGGCAGGGAGGGGAGGAAGAAGAGAGGGTTAAGCAGGGCAAGGCGGGGGAGGAGGGAGGAGGGAGGGAGAGGAGGAGGGGAACAGGCCAAGGGGGGAGGGGAGAAGAGAAGAAAGAAAACGGGGATGCAAGGCAGCGGCACAGGCAGGGGAGGAGAGGAGGAAGGGAGAGAGAGGAGAAGAGAAGAGGGAGGGCAAGGCAGGGGGAGGGGAGAAGAGAAGAAGGGATGGCAAGGCAGGGCAAGGCAGGGGAGGAGAGGAGGAGGGGAGGAGAGGAGGAGAACAGAAGAGGGGGGCAAGGCAGGGGGAGGGGAGAAGAGAAGAAGGGACGGCAATGCAGGGCAAGGCAGGGGAGGAGAGGAGGAGGGGAGGGAGAGGAGGAGAACAGAAGAGGGAGGGCAAGGCAGGGGGAGGGGAGAAGAGAAGAAGGGATGGCAAGGCAGGGCAAGGCAGGGGAGGAGAGGAGGAGGGGAGAGAGGAGAAGAGAAGAGGGAGGGCAAGGCAGGGGGAGGGGAAGAGGAGGGGAGGGAGAGGAGGAGAGGAGGAGAGGAGGAGGGCAAGGCAGGGGAAGGAGAGGAAAGGGGAGAGGAGAAGAAGGGGAGGGCAAGACGGGACAAGAAAGGAGGGGGGGGCGAGGCGGGGAGGGGGAAAGGGGCAGAGAAGAGAAGCATGGCTATTCTAGCAGAAAATCAAAAAGAAGAAGGCTGGGTGTTTAGGCATCAGCTTTGGAAGGGAGAGTTGAGGGTTATCTGGTAGGGCAGAGTCTCCAGAGTGTGGCCTACACACAGCCTAAGTGATCCTCCCTTAGGGGCCCTGGAGTGAAAGGGTGGGCCTTTTCAGTTTTAGGAGGGGGGAGGGCTACAGGTTTTTTTAAAATGGCTTGTCCAGGTAGCTGTCTTGGCAGCAGTACAGAAACGGTTTGCTGTGGTTTTTTTCTGGACTGTTTTTCCTTTTTTAGAATGTTTTATCCCACCTTTATTATTTTTATAGATAGCGTAAGGGGGCAAACATACCTAATACTCCTTTCTTCTCCTATTTTCCTCACAACAACAACCCAGTGAGGTGGGTCTGGTTGAGAGAAAGTGACCGGCCCAAAGTCACCCAGCTAGCTTTCATGGCTAAGGCGGGACTAGAACTCACCGTCTCCTGGTTTCCAGCCTGGAGTCTTCGCCACTAGATCAAACTGGCTCCGCTTTCACTTTTACTTCTTAGACTAGCCGGGGAATTTCTTGGTGGTCTCCCACCCACAACTAATCGGATCGAACTGCATCAGCCTAGATCAGTGTTTCTCAACCTTGACAATTTTAAGGCATGTGGACTTCAACTCCCAGAATTCCACAGCCAGCAATGCTGGCTGTGGAATTCTGGGAGTTGAAGTCCACATGCCTTAAAATTGTCAAGGTTGAGAAACACTGGCCTAGATTGACCAGGCATTGCGATGGGTTACTGTTAAACTGAGTTGTGACCTGCCCATGTCTGGAGTATAGCCCACAACCACACCCTGGAGCAAGGAGTGAGGCTGCTGCGCTCTGGACAGGGCTGGGCCGCACAATCCCACAGGGAAGGTAAACGAAGGCAGAGCTGCAGAGAGTCACAATTTCCTCCCTTTTCAGGGCCCGGGTCTCTACTACATTGATGACGGAGGACGGCCTCCTTTTTTCACGGGAAGCGGAAACACGTATGCCTATGGAATCCTGGACAGTGGCCACCGGCTCCACCTTAGTGTGGAGGAGGCCTAGGACCTCGGCCGAAGGGCTGTCTGCTATGCCATCCTACTCGGGCAGGGTGGTAAACAGTAAACAGTATAGTACCACTGGGTTCTTTGGGCACCATTTGACCCTGAGCATGGGGTGAGGAGCAGAGGCAGAATGGAATGGAATAGAATTAGAATTAGAACAGAATAGAATAATAGAACAGAATAAGAATAGAATAAAATGGAACGGAACAGAACAAGAATAGAATAGAATAGAATAGAATAGAATAGAATAGAATAGAATAGAATAGAATAGAATAGAATAGAATAGAATAGAATAGAATAAGATCAGATCAGAACAGAACAGAACAGAATAGAATAATAAAATAGAATAATATAACAGAACAGAATAAGAATAGAATATAATAGAAAATAGAATAGAATAGAATTAGAAGAGATCAGATCAGAACAGATCAGAATAGAATAGAATAATAAAATAGAATAATAGAATAGAACAGAATAGAATAGAATAAGATCAGATCAGAACAAAATAGAATAATAAAATAAAATAATATAAGAGAACAGAATAAGAATAGACTATAATAGAATATAATAGAAAATAGAATAGAATAGAATTAGAAGAGATCAGATCAGATCAGATCAGAATAGAATAGAATAATAAAATAGAATAATAGAATAGAACAGAACAGAATAGAATAGAATAAGATCAGATCAGAACAGAACAAAATAGAATAATAAAATAGAATAAGAGAACAGAATTAGAATAGAATAGAAAAGAGAATAGAATTAGAAGAGATCAGATCAGAACAGAACAAAATAGAATAATAAAATAGAATAAGAGAACAGAATTAGAATAGAATAGAAAATAGAATAGAATTAGAAGAGATCAGATCAGAACAGATCAGAATAGAATAGAATAATAAAATAGAATAGCAGAACAGAACAGAACAGAATAGAATAGAATAACAGAGTTGGAAGGGACCTTGCAGGTCATCTAGTCCAACCCTCCCAACCTAAACAGGAGACCCTACACCATTTCTGACAGATGACAGTCCAGTCTTTTCTTGAAAGCCTCCAGTGATGGAGCACCCACAACTTCTGAAGGCAACTTCTGTTCCATTGGTTGATTGTTCTCACTGTCAGAAAATTTCTCCTTATTTCTAGGTTGAATCTCCCCTTGATCAGTTTCCATCCGTTGTTCCTTGTCTGGCCTTCAGGTGCTTTGGAAAATAGGTTGACCCCCTCCTCTCTGTGACAGCCCCTCAAATATTGGAAGACTGAGATCATGTCTCCCCCGGTCCTTCTCTTCACTAGACTAGCCTCGTTTTGCACTGTCCCTTCTGCCGGTGTCTCGGCCCTCCAGCGTATCTCATGAAGGAAGGCGGCTGGATCCGAGTCGGACGGACGGATGTTAGCGACCTGCTCCACCAGTATTTGGAGGAGAAGAAATGAGATGGGCTGATGTCCACAAGCACGGAGATCTTCTGACAGTCAGGGCTGGCAGAGAGGAAAGGGATGGGGGACCGTTCCCACTGTCCTTTTACAGGGCAACAGTAAACCGCATTTGAGTTCGTTTTTCTTTTGGCTCTGATTTGTAATTTAAAAGTTGTCTGGATGTCTGAAGGAGAATACATCCCTTTGATGGTGGAAAATAAAATGGATATTAATCACGATTCCTGTTTTGAATCCTCAGAGAGAATTTTGGAGGAATTTTCTGAGGACCTTCTGGTGAGGGCCACAAGTCTCTCTTCGTTCGTAAGCTAAATCTTTTGTTGGTTTCCCCACTTTATCTGGAAATACACGCAACTCACGTTTTTATCCTTGCCAAACTCCACACCTCCCCATTCCCACGTTCACTAAACAGGGAAATTTCTCCACAGTTTCTACTAACGAGGATTTTCTGGCAGGTTGCTCAAGCGTCACTCTTGATCAGTGGTTCTCAACCTTTTTAATGCCGCGACCCCCAACCGGTCGTAAGTCGAGGACTACTCAACTGGTGCAGCACCGTTTGCAGAATGGGACTTTTGGCGGGCTCAGCAGGGCAGAGACAGCCTGGACAATTCCTATTGGCTTTTGAAAGCCATTAGAATTAGACTCTATTCAAGAGAGTCTATTCTATTGGCTTTCAAAAGCCAATAGAATAAAAGGGAGTAGCACAGCTAAGGAAAAGGGGGAAAAATGGCGGACTGTGTTGTTTGGCGACCCCTGTGAAATGGCCGATCGACCCCAAATGGGGTCCCGACCCACAGGTTGAGAACCACTGCTCTTGATGAATTCAAACACGCGAGGAAATGCTCGACCGCAACTTAAAATAATCCATGTTTAAAAATTGAATCCAGGTTTGCAGGGTGTTGGCAGTCAGAAGACGAGGGGAGGCTACTGGCAAGCGATCGAAGAACAAGAAGCAGAGAGCAGGAATCCCTCTTTGGGGAGAATGTGGATCCCTGGAGAATCATGATTATAATCATGATGTTTTTTTTAATTGTGTATAATTTGTTCATTAGTTCCCGTCCCACAGAGGATTCAAGGGCTGCTTTCGTTGAAGAGAACGGTTAGGGCTTCCGTCCCAAATTTTGCAACACCGTTCGAGGAATTTCAACTGCAGACCTGGGAAACCGTCACTTTGGATTATGACATGGATTATGACTGCATCCAGTTTTGGTCACCACGATGTAAAAAAGATGTTGAGACTCTAGAACAGTGTTTCTCAACCTTGACAATTTTAAGGCATGTGGACTTCAACTCCCAGAATCCCACAGCTAGCATTGCTGGCTGTGGAATTCTGGGAGTTGAAGTCCACATGCCTTAAAATTGTCAAGGTTGAGAAACACTGCTCTAGAAAGAGTGCAGAGAAGAGCAACAAAGATGATTAGGGGACTGGAGGCTAAAGCATATAAGGAATGGTTGCTGGAATTGGGTATGTCTAGTTTAACGAAGAGAAGGACAAGGGGGGACATGACAGCAGTCTTCCAATATCTCAGGGGTTGCCACAAAGAAGAGGGAGTCAAGCTATTCTCCAAAGCACCTGAAGGCAAGACAAGAAGCAACGGATGGAAACTAATCAAGGAGAGAAGCAACCTGGAACTAGGTAGAATAGAATAGAGCTGGAAGGGACCTTGGAGGTTGAAAGGATTTTATTGTGCTTATGATTTTAGTATGTTTAAGTCTGACATTAGCATTTATTTTATATATAGTAACCATTTTATATTGATACTTATAGTGTTATCATGTTTGTTTGTTTGTTTGTTTGTGAGACTTATATACCACTTTAAGTGCAAGCACTCTCTAAGCGGTGTACACCAGTAAGCAATGTATATATATATTTACATTGCCCCCAACAATCTGGGTCCTCATTTTACCTACCCCGGAAGGATGGAAGGCTGAGTCAACCTTGAGCTGGTGAGATTTGAACCGCTGACCTGCTGAACACAGTCAGCTAAAGTGGCCTGCAGTACTGCACTCTTAACTGCTATAATCATTGTTTTGTTATTTTGTAATCATTATTTTGTAGTTAATTGCTTGATCAGATGCTTTATATCAGTGGTTCTCAACCTGTGGGTCGGGACCCCATTTGGGGTCGAATGACCATTTCACGGGGGTCGCCACGCCCCTGGCACCCGGTGATGTATAAGTGGTTGGGAGTAACCACAACATGGGGAACTGTATTATGGGGTCGCGGCATTAGAAAGGTTGAGAACCACTGCTTTATATATATATAGGAAAAGTAAGGGCTTCATGCTTTAGGTATAGGTGATTGCTTCTATGAAAAGAGCACAGTAAGGGGAGGGGGGAAGGGGTTACGGATGGAGCCTGGGTTGCTGTGTATGAGTCATCATCTAGAAATTGTTTTTTTGTGCCATCTTATGCCTGGTACCAAGACCGATCTCTTTGTCGAAAAGCGTATAAACAGGTTCTCACACCTTTTAATGCCGCGACCCAACCGGTCGTACGCCGAGGACTACTCAACTGGTGCAGCCACGTTGCAGGAATGGGACTTTTGGCGGGCTCAGCAGGCAGAGACCAGCATGGACAAGCCCTATTGCTTTTGAAAGCAATAGAATTAGACTTATTCAAGGAGAGTACTATTCTATTGGCTTTCAAAAGCCAATAGAATAAAGGGGAGTAGCACAGCTAAGGAAAAGGGGAAAAAATGGCGGACTGCGTGTTGCGGCCCCCGTGATAATTAAAATGGTCGTTCGACCAAATGGGGTCCCAACCCACAGGTGAGAACACTGGTATAAAAGGTGAAGCCATCTTTTCTGGGTTGTTGCTTTCATCTCTCTACCAGCACGAAGAGAGATGGGGTACCAGCTCTGTTTGATCAAAATAAAAGTGTGTGCATTGCTGAAACCTCGGCTCAGGAGTTCTTTGGCTCTTTTTAAATTCCCGAGTATGCTGGGGCAATTGTGAGGTCTAAGTGGAAAACCTTACAAGGTCTCTAGTCCACAGACCCCTGTTCAAAGCAGGAGGGACTATACCATCTCAGACAATGTGACTTGTCTCTTAAAAATCTCGGCGAGGGAGCGCCAAAGGTTTTTTTGGAGCAAGCTGTTCCATGGTAATTTCCTCTGTCGGAAGTTTCTCTTAATTCAAGGTTGCTTCTCTCTCCTGTCAGTTTCCAACCATTGTTTCTTGTCCGCCCTCTGAGCTTTGGTGTAAACTAAGGAGAATGTCCTGACCGTTAGAACCATTAACCAGGGGACAAAACCTGCCACCAGAAGTTGTGAATCCTCCAGCTCGGAAGTTTTTAAGAAAGAGATGGGACAGCGTTTGTCTGAAATGGTATGGGATTGTCCACTAGCACTAGGATTTGATGGATGTGGGTGCATCCGCTCTTGCGATGGGCAGAGACAACCGGAGATTGGATCCTAAAGAGCCAGGCCTTCAGCCACTTGGAGGCTCAAGGAGTTCCAAGACACGTGAAGTGTTAATACCACTCTTCAAGCTTGGTTACGCCATACTGGAATACTGCATCCAGTTTGGTCACCACAATGTAAAAAAGATGGGAGACTCTAGAAACAGTGGTTCTCAACTGTCCGGTGGACCCATTTGCGGGCGCATGACCATTTCACAGGGGTCACCAAACATTTGCTGTCGCCAGTTTTTTTTTCTTTTTCCCCTAGCTGTCCTTCCTTTACTCCCTCTATCGTTGCCACACCCACTTGGGTGTCACCACAAACATGGGGAAATGAATTATGGGTCCACGGCATTAGAAAGGTTGAGATCACTGCTCTAGAAGGAGTACAGAGAAGAGCAACAAAGAGATTAGGGGACTGGAGGCTAAAACATATAGGAAAGGATGCTGGAATTGAGTATGTCTAGTTAATGAAGAGAAGGATGAGGTGGGGACATGATAGCAGTGTTCCAATATCTCAGGGGCTGCCATAAAGAGAGGGAATCAAGCTATTTTCCCTAAGCACCATGGAAGGCAGGACAAGAAGCAATGCGGTTGATGGAAAATAATCAATGAGAGAAGCAACCTAGAACTAAGGAGAAATTCCCGACAGTGAGAACAATAATCAGTGAACAGCTGACTCAGAAGCAGTGAATGCTTCCGAACACTGAGTTTTCTAAGAAGAGAATGGACAGCCATTTGTCCGAAAATGGTGTAGGGTTATGCCTGAGCAGGGGGTTGGACTAGATGACCTCCAAGGTCCCTTCCAACTTTACTACTATTACGATTACTATTAGCAACTAATGCAGCTCAGAAAAAAGCAACGAGGCAGGGACATAACGAGAAGCTCAAACCGAAAGCGCAAGCAACTTGTTGGGGGATTTTTCGGCTCTGTGCTGTGAGTTTTGTGTACAAGAGAGGGAAAACCCAGCCCGGCACGGCTGAAGCGAGGCATCGGATCCAGAAGGATCAAAAGCCCGGCATGGAAGGACTTTCCTGGCCGCTGCTGGAAGGTGAGAGGCTGGAAAAAGAGCGGAGGGTTGCACTAATCTGGATGATTGAGCGGCTCCGAGGGGGTGCGAGGGACTCCACTCTCCATCATTCCCATCCAGCACGGCTGCTCATGCTGGCTGCGGACGAGGGGGAGCGCAGTCCACCTGCTCCTTAAGTAGCTGGGTAGTGATCCCCGATTTCCTGCCTTCTTAAGAACTAACTCTGGCGTGTTTCTTTCTACTTTGCGCGGGATCTAAACTTTGGGGCTCCTGTTTTGCGTCGCGCCTCTACTCCGGAGGATGGGAGCGGGGTTCAAATCCTTACTAGCCTGAAAGAACCGACCTGGATATTCAGATGCTTCTTTCACAGTTTTGGGGTTTGTTGCCAAGGAAACTGAACGAAGAAGCAATCTAGAGTAGTGTTTCTTAACCTTGACAATTTTAAGGCATGTGGACTTCAACTCCCAGAATTCCATAGCCAGCAATGCTGGCTGTGGAATTCTGGGAGTTGAAGTCCACATGCCTTAAAATTGTCAAGGTTGAGAAACACTGGTCTAGAGTTAAGGAGACATTTCCTCACAGTGAGAACAATTAACCAGTCACGCAGGGGTAGGCAACCTTGGCTCTTTTATGACTCGTGGACTTCAACTCCCAGAATTCCTGAGCCAGCATGGCTCAGCTTGGAAACTTCTCCCTTTCCCCTCAGCATGGCTGGCTCAGGAATTCTGGGAATTGAAGTCCACCAGTCATAAAAGAGCCAAGGTTGCCTACCCCTGAACCAGTGGAAGGGCTTGCCTTCGGAAGTTGTGGGTGCTCCATCACAGGAGGTTTTTAAAGAAGAGACGGGACAGTCACTTGTCTGGAATGGTATATAGGGTGTCCTGCTGGAGCAGGGGGTTGGACTAGATGACCTCTGAGGTCCCTTCCAACGCTTGTTATTCTGATTTCAGCCTTCACGAGCAGTGCTGGGGTGCCCCTAGGACCGGAGAACGTGTCGCAAATTAAAATACGCAGAAAGGTGCCTGTAACCCAGTGTTTCTCAACCTTGACAATTTTAAGGCATGTGGACTTCAACTCCCAGAATTTCACAGCCAGCATTGCTGGCTGTGGAATTCTGGGAGTTGAAGTCAACATGCCTTAAAATTGTCAAGGTTGAGAAACACTGCTGTAACCAAAGAAGCCAAAATTAGTGTAAATGTGACCTTTCCCGAAATTGCCACAAGATTTGCTGCACTCAGAATGGATATTGAGGCTGCAGCCACAGGAATCCTTTGCTGAGAAGTTTTCTGATTAGATGCAGGATCTTGGAGGGTAGAGAATTGGGAGGCAGTTTAGTTGACTTGAGGAACCAAATATAATAATAATAGTAAAGTTGGAAGGGACCTTGGAGGTCATCTAGTCCAACCCCCTGCTCAGGTGGTAACCCTATACCATTTCGGACAAATGGCTGTCCAGTCTCTTCTTAAAAACTTCCAGTGTTGGAGCATTCACCGCTTCTGGAGGCAGTTTGTTCCACTGGTTAATTGTTCTAACTGTCAGGAAGTTTCTCCTTAGTTCTAGATTGCTTCTCTCCTGGATTAGTTTCCATCCGTTGCTTCTTGTCCTGCCCTCAGGCGCTTTTGAAAATAGCTTGACTCCCTCCACTTTGTGGCAGCCCCTGAGATAGTGGAACACTGCTATCATGTCCCCCCTCATCATTCTCTTCGTTAAACTAGACCTACCCAATTCCAGTAGCCGTTCCTTATATGTTTTAGCCTCCAGTCCCCTAATCATCTTTGTTGCTCTTCTCTGTACTCTTTCTAGAGTCTCAACATCTTTTTTTTACATCGTGATGACTATAACTGGATGCAGTATTCCAAGTGTGGCCTTACCAAGGCATTGTAAAGTGGTATTAATACTTCATGTGATCTTGATTCTATCTCATACAGGGATCCTCTTAAATCCGTAACCCCCAGATTCCCATAAACAGTAATCCCTCCGTCTTTCTCCCCAGAGCCCATCAGAAAGATGCTGGTCCCTGTCGTGTTTCAGGCAATTCCCCTGATTCTCTGCGACCGAATCCTGCTCTCCTTGCTGAATGGATGGAGCCCCTCCCTGGTCCCACTGGGGGTCTCAGCAGCTTGGCTGGAGGCCGCTCTCCGACTGCTGGTTCTCTTAGGGGTCAGGGGTCTGTTCTCCATGGGTCGAACCTCCCCAGTGTCCTTCTCCACGGTGGCTGCAGTCAGCATCGTGCCCCCTTTGTACCTGTTGGTGGGACACTGGCTTGGGGACCCTCCCCTCCTGGTCTCTTCGGCCGCGTGGTCTTGGTGGCTGGCAATCTACGGGGCGGTGGGCTTCTCCCAGCTCCTCTGGGGGATCCTGGCAGAAGGGCGAAGCCCAAAGGAGTCCCGGAAAGAAGACAAGGCCACCCTTTGGAAGATGCTCCATCTTTTCCGTCCAGACAAGCTGTATCTCACTGGCGCTTTCTTGGTCCTCGTCCTGGCGGTGATTGGTGAGTTGGTGGTGGATTAAATCATTCTCTGTGTCGCAGGATAAGTGAAGAGAATAGAATAATAACTTTATTGTCACCTTGAACGTACACTAATCGGCATACATTAAAATGAAATGTCATTGCGTACAGCTCTCAAAGAGTCACCATCTCCGATAAACACTACATAAATATGCCATAAATCAATAAAATCAATCAATCAATAAATAAATAAATACAGAATTACGCATAGACCTACATATATTATATGACACAGAGAAACAACAGCCTAGTTCGGGTTATGCATACGTGTGCATGGCGAGAAACGCGAATCTTGTGAGAACCACAAATAATCACCAGGGCTGCAATCACACCCTACACCAGTGGTTCTCAACCTTTTTAATGCCGCGACCCCCAACCGGTCGTAAGTCGAGGATTACTCAACCAGTCGTAAGTCGAGGACTACTCAACTGGTGCAGCACCGTTTGCAGAATGGGACTTTTGGTGGGCTCAGCAGGGCAGAGACAGCCTGGACAATTCCTATTGGCTTTTGAAAGCCAATAGAATTAGACTCTATTCAAGAGAGTCTATTCTATTGGCTTTCAAAAGCCAATAGAATAAAAGGGAGTAGCACAGCTAAGGAAAAGGGGAGAAAAAATGGCGGACTGCGTTGTTTGGCGACCCCCGTGAAATGGTCGTTCGAACCCAAATGGGGTCCCGACCCACAGGTTGAGAACCGCTGCCCTACACTAAAGAAAATAAAATAATTCAGTCGCACCAAAAGGTCACCAAAAGGTCTTTAAGAGACCTGACCTCAGTCTTTGAAATTCTGCTGCTCCTTTTGACGTTCTCCCTGAATCCCCTCTGATTCCCTTCTTGGTTGCCTCCTGCCACGGAGCAGTTCCTGCCCAGATAAAATGTGGAATTCCGGAGGCTTTGGCCGTTGGCTCTGAACTCGCTTTCACCAGGGTGCGTCCTGTTTTCCAAACTCTCCATTCGGCCCATTCAGTGTCCAATTCGAGCATCTTTTCTCCCATTTTGAGGGGCTGCCCCATTCTTTCCATAGTTGGGGCGGGAACCCTGGAGCAAAAAGCTCATGGTTTCCTTCCATTACACAGAACAAGACGTACAATTTGCAGTGTTTGTATGTGTTTGTGTTTGTGTGTGTGGATTAAGCTGTCTTTCCTGATAAAGATCCTACATCACCTCCTCTGTTCTTCCCCCCTCCCTTTGCAGGTGAAACATTCCTGCCCTATTACATCGGGCGTTTGATTGACATCCTGGGCACCAAATACGATGCAGAAGCCTTTTCCACAGCCATCTCTCTACTCTTCCTGATCTCATTTGCAAGGTGAGCTTATTCCAGCCCCCCCCCCAGCACTTTTGCTGCAGCTGCCTTTAAATGCACACCCAGGATTACGGTTCTGTTGTCGCCCGGCATCTTGTTCACAAGGCAGTACAAGGGGTGATCACGTTGGATGAAGTTGCCTTCATGGAGATACTGGGACATTTTTTCCCCCCTTGCCAGCTGTAAGGGAGCTATTGACTGTTGCCTTCTTTGGGGATGGTTTTTTGTTTTTTACTTCCTAGTGTAACTTCTGCTCTGGGATTTCCTAGTGGCCTCCTGTCCCAATGCCAGATGCCGCTTCTCTTTTTGAGGTCAACTCAGCTCAGCCAGATCCCTGTGGCAAATGTGGTTTTGATCTTGGCTTCACCAATTTTTTGGTTGCAGAAATCTTGTGGAAAACGAAAGGACTCTTACGAATTCCAGAGGGTTTTAGCAGAGAGATTTATTGCGCAGGTTCAGAAGCAAAAAACAACAAGCAATTCTGAACCCCGAGGGCGGGTTCAGACTTCAGTTTTATACTTTCCTTTTCTCAGGAACAAAGGAACACGCATTGTAATACATTAGGTTCGTTTCTCACGGGTCTACAATGGAGAGTTTGCTACATACATTGTATCCAAGTGTAATGCGCATTAGGTTAGTCACATACTACTGACACAGCACTATTTCAGTAATTATGGAGACACATCATTATTCTAGGGATTGTTCATTATTCCACATTAGAACTGCTTACTCCAGAGGAGGTGCCTTTTCCCTTCTGGCCTGCCAGTGAAAGGCCGAGTGAGGCCTAAAAGACACGGCCCCCGCCTGATGTTTTAAGACTTCAAGAAAGATCTGAAAATGAGGTTGTTTTCTGGAATCCTCCTGAAGCAAACCTTAGCCCTTGCTTTCTTCTTAGCTGCTTGTTTTGCAACCTGGCAGAAGTCTAGCCAGTTAAAACTTGTGGTCTATCCCTAGTTTTCACTTGAATGCAAATCTGGAAAAAAAAAAAAAAGCTTTCTAAAGCAGTGGTTCTCAACCTTTCTAATGCCGCAACCCCATAATACAGTTCCCCATGTTGTGGTGACCCCCAACCACTTATACATCACCGGGTGCCAGGGGCGTGGCCAAAGAAAAGGGGGGAAAATGGCAGACAGCCTTGTTGTTTGGCGACCCCCGTGAAATGGTCGTTCGACCCCAAATGGGGTCCCGACCCACAGGTTGAGAACCACTGTTCTAAAGGAACATGCGTTCTTGGCTGATATCGGGGATCTTGTTGCTGATTTAAATTCAACCTGAAAATGAAAGCCGTTTCAAAATGGAGGGAAGAGCATCAGAAGTAACTTAATCTCAAATGGTGGGATAGATCTGTCCATATGAACATTTCGTTCTCTTTGCACCCGGGTCAAATCTGGTACGTGCTCATATATGGATCTGTGACTCAGTTTCCATTGATGAAGCAGGAACTTCAAGAAAGGTCTGAAAATCAGTTTGTTCTCTGGAGTCCTCCTGAAGCAAATCTTAGCCCTTGCTTTCTTCTTAGCTGCTTATCTGTGGAGACTCTCAAGTCATCCAGGACATGGTTGTCCCAAAGATGATTTTTTTTCAGGAGGCAACTGGATTTCCATGTTGTTGTTTTTTGAGGACGTTTCGCTTCTGATCCAAGAAGCTTCTTCAGCTCTGACTAGATGCTGGGGGAATGGAAGGATTTATATTCCTTGAAGGCAGCTGTCGTTTGGAATTGGGTATGTCTAGTTTAACGAAGAGAAGGACGAGGGGGGACATGATAGCTGTGTTCCAATATCTCAGGGCTGCCACAGAGAAGAGGGAGTCAAACTATTCTCCAAGGCACCTGAAAGCAGGACAAGAAGCAATGGGTGGAAACTAATCAAGGAGAGAAGCAACATAGAACTAAGGAGAAACTTCCTGACAGAACAATTAACCAGTGGAACAACCTGCCTCCAGAAGCGGTGAATGCTCCGACACTGGAAGTTTTTAAGAAGCGACTGGACAGCCATTTGTCCGAAATGGTGTAGGGTTTCCTGCCTGAGCAGGGGGTTGGACTAGATGACCTCCAAGGTCCCTTCCATCTTTTTTTAAAATAATAATAATAGTAGTGACATTGACAGACTTTATCTACCAAGGCAAATAGGTGAAATGCTGCAAGTACGTCAGATGGTTGAAGAAGAAAAAATGGCTTTTGAAGAATATCTGAAGAACAATGATGAAGATGCACTGAAATTAGTATATCAGGAAGGCTTACTGACTATCGGACAGACCAAACTGGCCTACAAAAAAGACCAAATGAAGACAATGGAAAGACAAAGCACTACATGGCCAGTACATTAAAAAAATAGCTGGGAAAGCAGATAATAAAAAGACCTGGCAATGGCCAAGAGCAGGAAAATTGAAGAAAGAGACTGAGGGACTAATTCTGGCTGTAGGCCTTAAGAACAAATGCATATAAAGTCAAAATTGAGAAGACAGCAACAGACAGTAAGTGCCGCCTATGCAAAGAAGCTGAAGAAACAGTGGACCACCTGGTAAGCTGCTGCAAGAAAATCACCCAGACTGACTACAAGCAGCGGCATGACAAAGTAGCAACAATGGTGCATTGGAAGATCTGCAAGAAATATCATTTGCCTGTAAGCAAGAACTGGTGGGATCATAAAATAGAGAAAGTCATAGAAAATGATAAAGTTAAACTGCTCTGGGACTTCAGAATTCAAACAGACAAGCACCTGCAACATAACACCCCAGACTTAACAATTGTCGATAAGAAAGACAAAAAAGTCTGGCTAGTGGATGTGGCAGTGCCTGGAGACAGCAGAATAGACGAGAAAGAACTGGAGAAGATAACAAAATACAAAGACCTACAAATAGAAATAGAAAGACTGTGTCAAAAACAAGCAAGGGTAGTACCAATAGTAATAGGCTCCTTGGGTGCAATCCCAAAACAACTGGAGCACTACTTGAACACCATTGGCATTGACAAATTCGCTATTAGTCAATTGCAAAAGGCGGCCTTACTAGAAACTGCTTCCATCCTGTGACGATACCTGTAATACCATCAAACATCCACATCTGCCTATTCCAGGTCCTGGGTAAGGACTCGATAGGTAGACAAAATGCCAAATCCAGTCTGAACATCTGGCTGACTGTGCTATGATCGATAATAATAATAATAATAATAATAATAATAATAATAATAATAATAATAATAATAATGACTCGATAGGTAGACAAAATGCCAAATCCAGTCTGAACATCTGGCTGACTGTGCGATGATCTATAATAATAATAGTAATTTGCATTCTTTCAGAGAATTGTTGAGGCCACTTGGAGGTTTATCTGTGTCCTCAAGGTCACGTGAGCAGTACAGAAGTGTGTGGAGTCTTCTTGGCTCAGTATGTTTTCTGCCTTGTGTCCCAAAGGTGGATTTCCTTGTTTTTCTTTAAAGACGTTTTGCTTCTCATCCAGAGCTGAAGAAGCGTCAAAAAGAAAACAATATAGTCCAGTTGGCTCCTGAAAAAAGCACCTTTGGGACATCCTTAGCTGCTTGTTTTGCAACCTGGCAGAATTCTAACCAGTTAAAACTTGTGGTCTATCCCTAGCTTTCACTTGAATGCAAATCTGGAAAAAAAAAAAAAAAGCTTTCTAAAGGAACATCCGTTCTTGGCTGGTACCAGGGAGATTGTTGCTGATTTAAATTCAACGTGAAAATGAAAGCAGTTTCAAAATGGAGGGAAGAGCATCAGAAGTAACTTATTCTTAAACGGTGGGTTAGATCTGTTTGTGTGAACATTTCGTTCTCTTTGTACCCGGGTCAAATCCGGTACGTGCTCATACATGGAGCGGTGACTCAGTTTCCATTGATGAAGCAGGAACCAACCCACCCACCCCTCTTGCTGTTTTTCTTTTCTAGCTCCGTGTTTGCCAGCTGTCGTGGGGGACTCTTCATGTTCACGATCTCACGGATGGTTATCCGGACTTGCAACTTACTCTTCTCTTCTCTGGTGTGGCAAGACCTGGCTTTTTTCCAGGAGGTGAAAACAGGTGAGGGCCCAAACAGGCAGCTGCTGTTTCTGGAACTGTCTAAAGGAAAAGAGTCTCTTAAATGAAGCTTGACTGATGACTAGGCAGACCATTCATTTACTATTTTGGGGGGGGGGGGAAGATGGAAGTGCTTTACCAGTGCCACTTTCTGCTCTCTCTCCCTCTCCCTCTCTTCCCTCCCTCCCTCTCTCCCCTCTCTCCCTCCCCCCCTCTCTCTCACACACACTCTCTTACTTGGGATTTCCTGGTGGCCTCCCATCCATGTATCAGTCAGGTCTCATCTTAGCCTTTCAAGCAGAACTAATGCCATAGCTGGGCTTTGCTTTGGGATAAACTCTGCTCCCGGGGACAACATGGTTGCAACCGTGTTTTTCCCTTGCAGGCCAGAAAGAAATGGTTTCCACTGGATTTTCCCCCCTATTTTTTTAATCCAGTCTGTAGTTCTGAGCTCTCCTGCTACTAAGATGTCTGCCATCTAAGTATTCGCCAAACCTACGCTTGTTCGGCTTTTTCATGATTGGCAGAAATTGGCTGGAGAGAGAATCTTTACCTGCTCAAGAGAAGGAAGCCCTGGGTTGACTTCAGAGAAAGAAGCTCAGATGTTCCTTGGATAGGAGGCTACCCCCAAATACATGGGGAAGTAGCCTGGCCTTAAGTGGGAATGTCATGTCATGGCTCATGACAAAGAGCAATCAGAATGTTGTTGTTGTTAATTGCGAAGTCGTGTCCGACCCATCGCGATCCCATGGACAACATTCCTCCAGGTCTTCCTGTCCTCTACCATCTTCTGGAGTCCATTTAAGTTCACACCTCCTGCTTCAGTGACTCCATCCAGCCATCTCATTCTCTGTCGTCCCCTTCTTCTATTGCCCTCCATCTTTCCCAGCATTAGGCCCTTCTCCAGGGAGTCCTTCCTTCTTATTAGGTGGCCAAAGTATTTGAGTTTCAGCTTCAAGATCTGGCCTTCTAAAGAGCAGTCGGGGTTGATCTCTTCTAGGACTGACCGGTTTGAAGGCCTTGCAGTCCAAGGGACTCGCAGGAGTCTTCTCCAGCACCACAGTTCAAAGGCCTCAATTCTTTGGCGCTCAGCCTTTCTTATGCTCCAACTTTCACAGCCATACATTGCAAATGGGAAAACCATGGCCTTTAATATACGCACTTTTGTTGGCAGGGTGATGTCTCTGCTTTTAAGTATGCTATCTAGATTTGCAATAAGAATAGCAATCAGCTGGAAGGGACCTTGGAGGTCATCTAGTCCAGGGCTTTTCAACCTTTTCACCCATTGTACCACTTTTAGGATATGGCAACATCCGAGGACCACCAGTCACCTAGCAATGGGTCAAAAACTAGATGACCCCCCCAAAAAAACCCCGGAAAAAAGTGATAAAGTACACGTAGTCCTCGACTTACAACAGTTCGCTTAGTGACTGTTCAAAGTTACAATGGCATTGAAAAAAGTGCCCCCCAAGCCACAGCCGAGCAAGACACCTGCCTGCCCGCCCAGCCGCACTCTTCCTCCTGTCCGAGGTTTTCATTGTTGTGAGCATTTCTGTTGAGGATTGGCAGCGGGGGTGGGGGGGGTGTTTGGTTTTTATTCCCCCCGTCTGCTGGGTGGTTGCAGCAAGTTTTGGTCACTTCACATGACCCTGGGATGCTGTGACCCTCATAAATATGAATCAGTGGCCAAGCATCTGAATGTAAATCATAAGACCCTGGAGAGGCTGCAACATTCCAGCTGATTTGTGCTTCTTCAGGGCTCAGCTGGAGCCCAGCGCTGATCCTGGCGCTTCCACTGAGCCCTGACAGCCCCGAAGAAGCTCTGATCCTGGCGCTTCCGCTGAGCCCTGACAGCCCTGCAGCTCCAGCCATCTCTCGCTCAGGCTTGTGCGGTGCTGCCACCGGTTCAGCTCATTCCCCTCCCCCGCTACCACTTTTCTAGGATGGTCGCATACCACCTGCCAGGTGCCAATGTACCACACCACTGGTTGAAAACCCCTGTTCTAGTCCAACCCCCCGCTCAAGCAGGAGACCCTATACCAGGGGTCTTCAAACTTGGCCCTTTTATGACTTGTGGACTTCAACTCCCACAATTCCTCAGCCAGGCATGCTGGCTGAGGAATTCTGGGAATTGAAGTCCACAAGTCATTAAAGGACCAAGTTTGAAGACCCCCTGCTCTATACCATCTCAGACAGGTGGCTGTCCATTCTCTTCTTAAAAACCTCCAGTGATGAAGCACCTACAACTTCTGAAGGCAAACTGTTCCACTGTTAATTGTCCTCACTGTTAGAATATAGCAAAGAGGATACTCTTTGCTATCCTTGGATA
>NW_024098717.1:0-28708 GCF_016545835.1 Crotalus tigris
GAAGTTTTCCGAGTTTCTTGTCGATATCCATTTTCCTCTATGAGTTCATGGTGACCTAACCCTAACTGGAATTTTTCCACTATGGAATTTTCCCATGTATTTTTCCAGGAAAGTTAGATAGGGAAGCCTATAAAAGTAAATGCCCCCCTAACCATACCCAAGTATTCCGAGTTTCTTGGCGATGTCCATTTTGCCCTACGAGTTAATGGTGACCTAACCCTAACCCTAAGTGGAATTTTCCTCCAATGGGATTTTCCCATGTATTTTACAAGGCAAGATAGATAGGGCAGCCTACAAAAGTAAGTACGCTCCTAACTGCACCCAAATATTCCGAGTTTCTTGGCGATGTCCATTTTGCTCTATGAGTTCATGGTGACCTAACCCTAACTGGAATTTTTCCACTATGGAATTTTCCCATGTATTTTACCAGGAAAGATAGATAGGGCAACCTATAAAAGTAAGTGCCCCCCTAACCATACCGAAGTATTCCGAGTTTGTTGGCGATGTCCATTTTGCTCTACGAGTTCATGGTGACCTAACCCTAACCCTAAGTGGAATTTTCCTCCAATGGGATTGTCCCATGTATTTTACCAGGCAAGATAGTTAGGGCAGGCTACAAAAGTAAGTACGCTCCTAACCATACTGAAGTGTTCCGAGTTTCTTGGCGATATCCATTTTCCTCTATGAGTTCATGGTGACCTAACCCTAACTGGAATATTTCCACTATGGAATTTTCCCATGTATTTTTCCAGGAAAGATAGATAGGGAAGCCTATAAAAGTAAGTACGCTCCTAACCGTACCCAAATATTCCGAGTTTCTTGGCGATGTCCATTTTGCCCTACGAGTTCATGGTGACCTAACCCTAACCCTAAGTGGAATTTTCCTCCAATGGGATTTTCCCATGTATTTTACGAGGTAAGATAGATAGGGCAGCCTACAAAAGTAAGTACGCTCCTAACTGTACCCAAATATTCCGAGTTTCTTGGCGATGTCCATTTTGCTCTATGAGTTCATGGTGACCTAACCCTAAGTGGAATTTTCCCACTATGGAATTTTCCCATGTATTTTACCTGGAAAGATATATACGGCAGCGTACAAAAGTAAGTACGCTCCTAACCATACCGAAGTGTTCCGAGTTTCTTGGCGATATCCATTTTCCTCTATGAGTTCATGGTGACCTAACCCTAACCCTAAGTGGAATTTTCCACCAATGGGATTTTCCCTTGTATTTTACCAGGCAAGATAGATAGGGCAGCCTACAAAAGTAAGTACGCTCCTAACTGTACCCAAATATTCCGAGTTTCTTGGCGATGTCCATTTTGCTCTACGAGTTCATGGTGACCTAACCCTAACCCTAAGTGGAATTTTCCTCCAATGGGATTTTTCCATGTATTTTACCAGGCAAGATAGATAGGGCAGCCTACAAAAGTAAGTACGCTCCTAACTGCACCCAAATATTCCGAGTTTCTTGGCGATTTCCATTTTCCTCTATGAGTTCATGGTGACCTAACCCTAACTGGAATTTTTCCACTATGGAATTTTCCCATGTATTTTACCAGGAAAGATAGATAAGGGCAACCTATAAAAGTAAGTGCCCCCCTAACCAGACCCAAGTATTCCGAGTTTCTTGGCGATGTCCATTTTGCCCTCTACGAGTTCATGGTGACCTAACCCTAAGTGGAATTTTCCCACTATGGAATTTTCCCATGTATTTTACCTGGAAAGATATATACGGCAGTGTACAAAAGTAAGTACGCTCCTAACCATACCGAAGTGTTCCGAGTTTCTTGTCGATATCCATTTTCCTCTATGAGTTCATGGTGACCTAACCCTAACTGGAATTTTTCCAGTATGGAATTTTCCCATGTATTTTTCCAGGAAAGATAGATAGGGAAGCCTATAAAAGTAAGTACGCTCCTAACTGTACCCAAATATTCCGAGTTTCTTGGCGATGTCCATTTTGCCCTACGAGTTCATGGTGACCTAACCCTAACCCTAAGTGGAATTTTCCTCCAATGGGATTTTCCCATATATTTTACCAGGCAAGATAGATAGGGCAGCCTACAAAAGTAAGTACGCTCCTAACTGCACCCAAATATTCCGAGTTTCTTGGCGATTTCCATTTTCCTCTATGAGCTCATGGTGACATAACCCTAACTGGAATTTTTCCACTATGGAATTTTCCCATGTATTTTACCAGGAAAGATAGATAAAGGCAACCTATAAAAGTAAGTGCCCCCCTAACCAGACCCAAGTAGTCCGAGTTTGTTGGCGATGTCCATTTTGCTCTACGAGTTCATGGTGACCTAACCCTAACCCTAAGTGGAATTTTCCTCCAATGGGATTTTCCCATGTATTTTACCAGTCAAGATAGATAGGGCAGCCTACAAAAGTATGTAGGCTCCTAACTGCACCCAAATATTCCGAGTTTCTTGGCGATTTCCATTTTCCTCTATGAGTTCATGGTGACCTAACCATAACTGGAATTTTTCCACTATGGAATTTTCCCATGTATTTTTCCAGGAAAGATGGATAGGGTAGCCTATAAAAGTAAATGCCCCCCTAACCATACCCAAGTATTCCGAGTTTCTTGGCGATGTCCATTTTGCCCTACGAGTTCATGGTGACCTAACCCTAACCCTAAGTGGAATTTTCCTCCAATGGGATTTTCCCATGTATTTTACCAGGCAAGATAGATAGGGCAGCCTACAAAAGTAAGTACGCTCCTAACCATACCAAAGTGTTCCGAGTTTCTTGTGGATATCCATTTTCCTCTATGAGTTCATGGTGACCTAACCCTAACTGGAATTTTTCCACTATGGAATTTCATGTATTTTACCAGGAAAGATAGATGGGGCAACCTATAAAAGTAAGTGCCTCCCTAACCATATCCAAGTATTCCGAGTTTGTTGGCGATGTCCATTTTGCTCTACGAGTTCATGGTTACCTAACCCTAACCCTAAGTGGAATTTTCCTCCAATGGGATTTTCCCATGTATTTTACCAGGCAAGATAGATAGGGCAGCCTACAAAAGTAAGTACGCTCCTAACCATACCCAAATATTCCAAATTTGTTGGCGATGTCCATTTTGCTCTATGAGTTCATGGTGACCTAACCCTAACTGGAATTTTTCCACTATGGAATTTTCCCATGCATTTTACCAGGAAAGATAGATAGGGCAACTTATCAAAGTAAGTGCCCCCCTAACCATACCGAAGTATTCCGAGTTTGTTGGCGATGTCCATTTTGCTCTATGAGTTCATGGTGACCTAACCCTAACCCTAAGTGGAATTTTCCTCCAATGGGATTTTCTCATGTATTTTACAAGGCAAGATAGATAGGGCAGCCTACAAAAGTAAGTACGCTCCTAACTGTACCCAAATATTCCAAGTTTCTTGGCGATGTCCATTTTGCTCTATGAGTTCATGGTGACATACCCTAACCCTAAGTGAAGTTTCCTCCAATGGGATTTTCCCATGTATTTACCAGGCAGATAGATAGGGCAGCCTACAAAAGTAAGTACACGATCCTAACTGTAAACAAATATTCCGAGTTCTTGCGGATGTCCATTTTGCTCTATGAGTTTAATGGTGGACCTAACCCTAAGTGGAATTTTCCCCACTATGGAATGTTTTCCCATGTTATCTTACCTGGAAAGATAGATACCGGCAGCGTACAAAAGTAACTACGCTCCTAACCATACCCAAATATTCCGACTTTGTTGGCGATGTCCATTTTGCTCTATGAGTTGATGGTGACCTAACCCTATCTGGAATTTTTCCACTATGGAATTTTCCCATGTATTTTACCAGGAAAGATAGATAGGGCAACTTATAAAAGTAAGTGCCCCCCTAACCATACCGAAGTATTCCGAGTTTGTTGGCGATGTCCATTTTGCTCTATGAGTTCATGGAGACCTAACCCTAACCCTAAGTGGAATTTTCCTCCAATGGGATTTTCTCATGTATTTTACAAGGCAAGATAGATAGGGCAGCCTACAAAAGTAAGTACGCTCCTAACTGTACCCAAATATTCCAAGTTTCTTGGCGATGTCCATTTTGCTCTATGAGTTCATGGTGACCTAACCCTAAGTGGAATTTTACCACTATGGAATTTTCCCATGTATTTTACCTGGAAAGATATATACGGCAGCGTACAAAAGTAAGTACGCTCCTAACCCTACCGAAGTTTTCCGAGTTTCTTGTCGATATCCATTTTCCTCTATGAGTTCATGGTGACCTAACCCTAACTGGAATTTTTCCACTATGGAATTTTCCCATGTATTTTACCAGGAAAGATAGATAGGGCATCCTATAACAGTAAGTGCCCCCCTAACCATACCCAAGTATTCCGAGTTTGTTGGCGATGTCCATTTTGCTCTACGAGTTCATGGTGACCTAACCCTAACCCTCAGTGGAATTTTCCTCCAATGGGATTTTCCCATGTATTTTACCAGGCAAGATAGATAGGGCAGCCTACAAAAGTAAGTACGCTCCTAACTGTACTCAAATATTCCGAGTTTCTTGGCGATGTCCATTTTCCTCTATGAGTTCATGGTGACCTAACCCTAACTGGAATTTTTCCACTATGGAATTTTCCCATGTATTTTACCAGGAAAGATAGATAGGGCAACTTATAAAAGTAAGTGCCCCCCTAACCATACCGAAGTATTCCGAGTTTCTTGTCGATATCCATTTTCCTCTATGAGTTCATGGTGACCTAACCCTAACTGGAATTTTTCCACTATGGAATTTTCCCATGTATTTTTCCAGGAAAGATAGATAGGGAAGCCTATAAAAGTAAATGCCCCCCTAACCATACCCAAATATTCCGAGTTTGTTGGCGATGTCCATTTTGCTCTGTGAATTCATGGTGACCTAACCCTAAACCTAAATGGAATTTTCCACCAATGGGATTTTCCTATGTATTTTACCAGGCAAGATAAAGCAGGCTACAAATGTCGGTGCTCTCCTAACCATACCCAAGCACTCCGAGTTTGTTGGCGATGTCCATTTTGCTCTATGAGTTCATGGTGACCTAACCCTAACTGGAATTTTTCCACTATGGAATTTTCCCATGTATTTTACCAGGAAAGATATATACGGCAGCGTACAAAAGTAAGTACGCTCCTAACCATACCGAAGTTTTCCGAGATTCTTGTCGATATCCATTTTCCTCTATGAGTTCATGGTGACCTAACCCTAACTGGAATTTTTCCACTATGGAATTTTCCCATGTATTTTTCCAGGAAAGATAGATAGGGAAGCCTATAAAAGTAAATGCCCCCCTAACCATACCCAAGTATTCCGAGTTTCTTGGCGATGTCCATTTTGCCCTACGAGTTAATGGTGACCTAACCCTAACCCTAAGTGGAATTTTCCTCCAATGGGATTTTCCCATGTATTTTACCAGGCAAGATAGATAGGGCAGCCTACAAAAGTAAGTACTCTCCTAACTGTACCCAAATATTCCGGGTTTCTTGGCGATGTCCATTTGATGTATGAGTTCATGGTGACCTAACCCCTACCCTAAGTGGAAGTTTCCTCCAATGGGAGTTTCCCATGTATTTTACCAGGCAAGATTAGATAGGGCAGCCTACAAAAGTAGTACGCTCCTAACTGTACCCAAATATTTCCGGGTTTCTTGGCGATATCAATTTTGCTCTATGAGTTCATGGTGACCTAACCCTAAGTGGAATTTTCCCACTATGGAATTTTCCCATGTATTTTACCTGGAAAGATATATACGGCAGCGTACAAAAGTAAGTACGCTCCTAAATGTACCCAAATATTCCGAGTTTCTTGGCGATGTCCATTTTGCTCTACGAGTTCATGGTGATCTAACCCTAACCCTAAGTGGAATTTTCCTCCAATGGGATTTTCCCATATATTTTACCAGGAAAGATAGATAGGGCAGCCTACAAAAGTAAGTACGCTCCTAACCATATCCAAATATTTCGAATTTGTTGGCGATGTCCATTTTGCTCTATGTGTTCATGGTGACCTAACCCTAACCCTAAGTGGAATTTTCCTCCAATGGGATTTTCCCATGTATTTTACCAGGCAAGGTAGATAGGGCAGCCTACAAAAGTAAGTACGCTCCTAACTGTACCCAAATATTCCGATTTTGTTGGCGATTTCCATTTTGCTCTATGAGTTCATGGTGACCTAACCCTTACTGGAATTTTTCCACTATGGAATTTTCCCATGTATTTAACCAGGAAAGATAGATAGGGCAACCTATAAAAGTAAGTGCCCCCCTAACCATACCCAAGTATTCCGAGTTTGTTGGCGATATCCATTTTGCTGTATGAGTTCATGGTGACCTAACCCTAACCCTAAGTGGAATTTTCCTCCAATGGGATTTTCCCATGTATTTTACCAGGCAAGGTAGATAGGGCAGCCTACAAAAGTAAGTACGCTCCTAACTGTACCCAAATATTCCGGGTTTCTTGGCGATATCCATTTTGCTCTATGAGTTCATGGTGACCTAACCCTAAGTGGAATTTTCCCACTATGGAATTTTCCCATGTATTTTACCTGGAAAGATATATACGGCAGCGTACAAAAGTAAGTACGCTCCTAACTGTACCCAAATATTCCGAGTTTCTTGGCGATGTCCATTTTGCTCTACGACTTCATGGTGATCTAACCCTAACCCTAAGTGGAATTTTCCTCCAATGGGATTTTCCCATATATTTTACCAGGAAAGATAGATAGGGCAGCCTACAAAAGTAAGTACGCTCCTAACCATATCCAAATATTTCGAATTTGTTGGCGATGTCCATTTTGCTCTATGAGTTCATGGTGACCTAACCCTAACTGGAATTTTTCCACTAAGGGGTTTTCCCATGTATTTTACCAGGAAAGATAGATAGGGCAAGCTATAAAAGTAAGTGCCCCCCTAACCATACCCAAGTATTCCGAGTTTATTGGCGATATCCATTTTGCTGTATGAGTTCATGGTGACCTAACCCTAACCCTAAGTGGAATTTTCCTCCAATGGGATTTTCCCATGTAGTTTCACCAGAAGATAAATAGGGCAAGCCTACAAAAGTAAGTAACGCTCCTAACTGACCCAAAATATTCCGAGTTTCTTGGCGATGGTTCCAATTTGCTCCTACGTTTCATGGTGACCTAAACCCGAAACCCTAGTGAATTTTCCTCCAATGGGATTATTCCCATGTATTTTACCAGGGTAGGTAGAGTAAGGCAGCCTACAAAAGTAAGGTACGGCGCTCCTAACTGTACCCAAATATTCCGCGATTTTGTTGGCGATGTCCATTTTGCTCTATGAGTTCATGGTGACCTAACCCTAACTGGAATTTTTCCACTATGGAATTTTCCCATGTATTTTACCAGGAAAGATAGATAGGGCAACCTATAAAAGTAAGTGCCCCCCCTAACCATACCCAAATATTCCGAGTTTGTTGGCGATGTCCATTTTGCTCTACGAGTTTATGGTGACCTAACCCTAACCCTAAGTGGAATTTTCCTCCAATGGGATTTTCCCATGTATTTTACCAGGAAAGATAGATAGGGCAGCCTACAAAAGTAAGTACGCTCCTAACTGTACCCAAATATTCCGAGTTTCTTGGCTATGTCCATTTTGCTCTACGAGTTCATGGTGACCTAACCCTAAGTGGAACTTTCCTCCAATAGGATTTTCCATGTCTTTTCCAGGCAAGTGATAGGCAGCCGACAAAAGTAAGTACGCTCCTAACCAGTAGGAACACCAGTATTCCCAGTTTGTTGGCGATGTCCATTTTACTCTACGAATTCATGGTGACCTAACCCTAACCCTAAGTGGAATTTTCCTCCAATGGGATTTTCCCATGTATTTTACCAGGAAAGATAGATAGGGCAGCCTACAAAAGTAAGTACGCTCCTAACTGTACCCAAATATTCCGGGTTTCTTGGCGATATCAATTTTGCTCTATGAGTTCATGGTGACCTAACCCTAAGTGGAATTTTCCCACTATGGAATTTTCCCATGTATTTTACCTGGAAAGATATATACGGCAGCGTACAAAAGTAAGTACGCTCCTAACTGTACCCAAATATTCCGAGTTTCTTGGCGATGTCCATTTTGCTCTACGAGTTCATGGTGACCTAACCCTAACCCTAAGTGGAATTTTCCACCAATGGGATTTTCCCATGTATTTTACCTGGCAAGATAGATATGGCAGCCTACAAAAGTAAGTACGCTCCTAAACCATAATCCAAATAATTTCGAATTTGTTGGCGATGTCCATTTTGCTCTATGAGTTTCATTGGTGACCCTACCTACCCCTAAGTTGAATTTTCCTCCAATGGGATTTTCCCATGTATTTTACCAGGCAAGGTAGATAGGGCAGCCTACAAAAGTAAGTACGCTCCTAACTGTACCCAAATATTCCGAGTTTGTTGGCGATTTCCATTTTGCTCTATGAGTTCATGGTGACCTAACCCTAACTGGAATTTTTCCACTATGGAATTTTCCCATGTATTTAACCAGGAAAGATAGATAGGGCAACCTATAAAAGTAAGTGCCCCCCTAACCATACCCAAGTAGTCCGAGTTTGTTGGCGATATCCATTTTGCTGTATGAGTTCATGGTGACCTAACCCTAACCCTAAGTGGAATTTTCCTCCAATGGGATTTTCCCATGTATTTTACCAGGCAAGATAGATAGGGCAGCCTACAAAAGTAAGTACTCTCCTAACTGTACCCAAATATTCCGGGTTTCTTGGCGATATCCATTTTGCTCTATGAGTTCATGGTGACCTAACCCTAAGTGGAATTTTCCCACTATGGAATTTTCCCATGTATTTTACCTGGAAAGATAGATAGGGCAGCCTACAAAAGTAAGTACGCTCCTAACCATATCCAAATATTTAGAATTTGTTGGCGATGTCCATTTTGCTCTATGAGTTCATGGTGACCTAACCCTAACTGGAATTTTTCCACTAAGGGGTTTTCCCATGTATTTTACCAGGAAAGATAGATAGGGCAACCTATAAAAGTAAGTGCCCCACTAACCATACCGAAGTATTCCGAGTTTCTTGGCGATGTCCATTTTGCTCTACGAGTTCATGGTGATCTAACCCTAACCCTAAGTGGAATTTTCCTCCAATGGGATTTTCCCATGTATTTTACCAGGCAAGGTAGATAGGGCAGCCTACAAAATAAGTACGCTCCTAACTGTACCCAATAGTCCCGATTTTGTTGGCGATGTCCATTTTGCTCTATGAGTTCATGGTGACCTAACCCTAACTGGAATTTTTCCACTATGGAATTTTCCCATGTATTTTACCAGGAAAGATAGATAGGGCAACATATAAAAGTAAGTGCCCCCCTAACCATACCCAAGTATTCCGAGTTTGTTGGCGATGTCCATTTTGCTCTACGAGTTCATGGTGACCTAACCCTAACCCTAAGTGGAATTTTCCTCCAATGGGATTTTCCCATGTATTTTACCAGGCAAGATAGATAGGGCAGCCTACAAAAGTAAGTACGCTCCTAACTGTACCCAAATATTCCGGGTTTCTTGGCGATATCAATTTTGCTCTATGAGTTCATGGTGACCTAACCCTAAGTGGAATTTTCCAACTATGGAATTTTCCCATGTAATTTTCCTGGAAAGATATATAGGCCAGCGTAAAAAAGTAAGTACTACTCCTACGGTACCCAATATTCCGAGTTTTTCTTGCGATGTCCATTTTGCTCTAATATTCATGGTGATGCTAAACCCTAACGCCTAAGTGGAAATTTTTTCCTCCAATGATTTTCCCTATATTTTACCAGGAAAGATAATTAGGGCAGCCTACAAAAGTAAGTACGCTCCTAACCATACCCAAATATTCCGAATTTGTTGGCGATGTCCATTTTGCTCTATGAGTTCATGGTGACCTAACCCTAACTGGAATTTTTCCACTAAGGGGTTTTCCCATGTATTTTACCAGGAAAGATAGATAGGGCAACCTATAAAAGTAAGTGCCCCCCTAACCATACCCAAGTATTCCGAGTTTATTGGCGATATCCATTTTGCTGTATGAGTTCATGGTGACCTAACCCTAACCCTAAGTGGAATTTTCCTCCAATGGGATTTTCCCATGTATTTTACCAGGCAAGATAGATAGGGCAGCCTACAAAAGTAAGTACGCTCCTAACTGTACCCAAATATTCCAAGTTTCTTGGCGATGTCCATTTTCCTCTATGAGTTCATGGTGACCTAACCCTAACCCTAAGTGGAATTTTCCTCCATTGGGATTTTCCCATGTATTTTACCAGGCAAGATAGATAGGGCAGCCTACAAAAGTAAGTACGCTCCTAACTGTACCCAAATATTCCGAGTTTCTTGGCGATGTCCATTTTGCTCTATGAGTTCATGGTGACCTAACCCTAAGTGGAATTTTCCCACTATGGAATTTTCCCATGTATTTTACCTGGAAAGATATATACGGCAGTGTACAAAAGTAAGTACGCTCCTAACCATACCGAAGTGTTCCGAGTTTCTTGTCGATATCCATTTTCCTCTATGAGTTCATGGTGACCTAACCCTAACTGGAATTTTTCCAGTATGGAATTTTCCCATGTATTTTTCCAGGAAAGATAGATAGGGAAGCCTATAAAAGTAAGTACGCTCCTAACTGTACCCAAATATTCCGAGTTTCTTGGCGATGTCCATTTTGCCCTACGAGTTCATGGTGACCTAACCCTAAGTGGAATTTTCTCACTATGGAATTTTCCCATGTATTTTACCTGGAAAGATAGATAGAGCAGCCTATAAAAGTAAATGCCCCCCCTAACCATACCCAAGTATTCCCAGTTTGTTGGCGATGTCCATTTTACTCTACGAGTTCATGGTGACCTAACCCTAAGTGGAATTTTCCTCCAATGGGATTTTCCCATGTATTTTACCAGGAAAGATAGATAGGGCAGCCTACAAAAGTAAGTACTCTCCTAACTGTACCCAAATATTCCGAGTTTCTTGGCGATGTCCATTTTGCTCTATGAGTTCATGGTGACCTAACCCTAAGTGGAATTTTCCCACTATGGAATTTTCCCATGTATTTTACCTGGAAAGATATATACGGCAGCGTACAAAAGTAAGTACGCTCCTAACCATACCGAAGTATTCCGAGTTTCTTGGCGATGTCCATTTTGCCCTACGAGTTCATGGTGACCTAACCCTAACCCTAAGTGGAATTTTCCCCCAATGGGATTTTCCCATGTATTTTACCTGGAAAGATATATACGGCAGCGTACAAAAGTAAGTACGCTCCTACCTGTACCCAAATCTTCGGTTTCTTGCGATGTCCATTTGGCTCTACGAGTTCATGGTGATCTAACCCTAACCTAAGTGGAATTCCTCCAATGGGGATTTTCCCATGTATTTTACCAGCAGGTAGATAGGGCAGCCTACAAAGTATTCCTCCTACCTGTACCCAAATATTCCGGGTTTCTGGCGTATCCATTTTGCTCTATGATTTCCTGGGGACCTAACGCTAACCCTAAGTGGAATTTTCCTCCCATGGGATTTCCCCGTGTATTTTACCAGGAAATATAGATAGGGCAGCCTAGAAAAGTAAGTGCCCTCCTAACCATACCGATGTATTCCGAGTTTTCTTGTCGATATCCTTTCCTCTATGAGTTCATGGTGACCTAACCCTAACTGGAATTTTTTCCACTATGGAATTTTCATGTATTTTTCCAGAAGATATATAGGGAGAGCCTATCAAAGTAGTACGCTCCCTACTGTACCCAAATATTCCGAGTTTGTTGGCGATGTCCATTTTGATCTATGAGTTCATGGTGACCTAACCCTAAGTGGAATTTTCTCACTATGGAATTTTCCCATGTATTTTACCTGGAAAGATAGATAGAGCAGCCTATAAAAGTAAATGCCCCCCCTAACCATACCCAAGTATTCCCAGTTTGTTGGCGATGTCCATTTTACTCTACGAATTCATGGTGACCTAACCCTAACCCTAAGTGGAATTTTCCTCCAATGGGATTTTCCCATGTATTTTACCAGGAAAGATAGATAGGGCAGCCTACAAAAGTAAGTACGCTCCTAACCATATCCAAATATTTCGAATTTGTTGGCGATGTCCATTTTGCTCTATGAGTTCATGGTGACCTAACCCTAACTGGAATTTTTCCACTAAGGGGTTTTCCCATGTATTTTACCAAGAAAGATAGATAGGGCAACCTATAAAAGTAAGTGCCCCCCTAACCATACCCAAGTATTCCGAGTTTGTTGGCGATATCCATTTTGCTGTATGAGTTCATGGTGACCTAACCCTAACCCTAAGTGGAATTTTCCTCCAATGGGATTTTCCCATGTATTTTACCAGGCAAGATAGATAGGGCAGCCTACAAAAGTAAGTACGCTCCTAACTGTCCCCAAATATTCCGAGTTTCTTGGCAATGTCCATTTTGATCTATGTGTTAATGGTGACCTAACCCTAAGTGGAATTTTCCGACTATGGAATTTTCCCATGTATTTTACCTGGAAAGATATATACGACAGCGTACAAAAGTAAGTACGCTCCTAACCATTCCGAAGTGTTCCGAGTTTCTTGGCGATATCCATTTTCCTCTATGAGTTCATGGTGACCTAACCCTAAGTGGAATTTTTCCACTATGGAATTTTCCCATGTATTTTACCAGGAAAGATAGATAGGGCAACCTGTAAAACTAAATGCCCCCCTAACCATACCCAAGTATTCCGAGTTTGTTGGCGATGTCCATTTTGCTCTACGAGTTCATGGTGACCTAACCCTAACCCTAAGTGGAATTTTCCTCCAATGGTATTTTCCCATGTATTTTACTAGGCAAGATAGATAGGGCAGCCTACAAAAGTAAGTACGCTCCTAACTGTACCCAAATATTCCAAGTTTCTTCGCGATGTCCATTTTGCTCTATGAGTTCATGGTGACCTAACCCTAAGTGGAATTTTCCCACTATGGAATTTTCCCATGTATTTTACCTGGAAAGATATATACGGCAGCGTACAAAAGTAAGTACGCTCCTAACCATATCGAAGTGTTCCGAATTTCTTCGCGATATCCATTTTCCTCTATGAGTTCATGGTGACCTAACCCTAACTGGAATTTTTCCACTATGGAATTTTCCCATGGATTTTTCCAGGAAAGATAGATAGGGAAGCCTATAAAATTAAATGCCCCCCTAACCATACCCAAGTATTCCGAGTTTCTTGGCGATGTCCATTTTGCTCTACGAGTTCCTGGTGACCTAACCATAACCCTAAGTGGAATTTTCCTCCAATGAGATTTTCCCATGTATTTTACCAGGCAAGATAGATAGGGCAGCCTACAAAAGTAAGTACGCTCCTAACTGTACCCAAATATTCCGAATTTCTTGGCAATGTCCATTCTGATCTATGAGTTTATGGTGACCTAACCGTAAGTGGAATTTTCCCACTATGGAATTTTCCCATGTATTTTACCTGGAAAGATATATACGACAGCGTACAAAAGTAAGTACGCTCCTAACCATTCTGAAGTGTTCCGAGTTTCTTGGCGATATCCATTTTCCTCTATGAGTTCATGGTGACCTAACCCTAACTTGAATTTTTCCACTATGGAATTTTCCCATGTATTTTACCAGGAAAGATAGATAGGGCAACCTATAAAAGTAAATGCCCCCCTAACCATAGCCAAGTATTCCGAGTTTGTTGGCGATGGCCATTTTCCTCTATGAGTTCATGGTGACCTAACCCTAAATGGAATTTTTCCACTATGGAATTTTCCCATGTATTTTACCAGCAAAGATAGATTGGGCAACCTATAAAAGTAAATGCCCCCCTAACCATACCCAAGTATTCCGACTTTGTTGGCGATGTCCATTTTGCTCTACGAGTTCATGGTGACCTAACCCTAACCGTAAGTGGAATTTTCCTCCAATGGGATTTTCCCATGTATTTTACCAGGCAAGATAGATAGGGCAGCCTACAAAACTAAGTACGCTCCTAACTGTACCCAAATATTCCGAGTTTGTTGGTGATGTCCATTTTGCTCTGTGAGTTCATGGTGACCTAACCCTAAGTGGAATTTTCCCACTATGGAATTTTCCCATGTATTTTACCTGGAAAGATATATACGGCAGCGTACAAAAGTAAGTACGCTCCTAACCATACCGAAGTGTTCCGAGTTGCTTGGCGATATCCATTTTCCTCTATGAGTTCATGGTGATCTAACCCTAACTGGAATTTTTCCACTATGGAATTTTCCCATGTATTTTTCCAGGAAAGATAGATAGGGAAGCCTATAAAAGTAAGTGCCCCCCTAACCATATCCAAGTATTCCGAGTTTCTTGGCGATGTCCATTTTGCCCTACGAGTTCATGGTGACCTAACCCTAACCCTAAGTGGAATTTTCCTCCAATGGGATTTTCCCATGTATTTTACCAGGCAAGATAGATAGGGCAGCCTACAAAAGTAAGTACGCGCCTAACTGTCCCCAAATATTCCGAGTTTCTTGGCAATGTCCATTTTGATCTATGTGTTAATGGTGACCTAACCCTAAGTGGAATTTTCCCACTATGGAATTTTCCCATGTATTTTACCTGGAAAGATATATACGACAGCGTACAAAAGTAAGTACGCTCCTACACATTCGAAAGTGTTCCGAGTTTCTTGGTATCATTTGCCTCTATGAGTTCATGGGACTAACCCTAACCCTAAGTGGATTTTCCTCCAAAGGGATTTTCCCCTATATTTTACCAGGAAAGATAGGTAGGGCAGCTACAAAAGTAGTACGCTTCCTAACCATCTCAATATTTCGAATTTGTTGGCGATGTCCATTTTGCTCTATGAGTTCATGGTGACCTAACCCTAACTGGAATTTTTCCACTATGGAATTTTCCCATGTATTTTACCAGGAAAGATAGATAGGGCAACTTATAAAAGTAAGTGCCCCCTAACCATACCGAAGTATTCCGAGTTTGTTGGCGATGTCCATTTTGCTCTATGAGTTCATGGTGACCTAACCCTAACCCTAAGTGGAATTTTCCTCCAATGGGATTTTCTCATGTATTTTACAAGGCAAGATAGATAGGGCAGCCACAAAAGTAAGTACGCTCCTAACTGTACCCAACTATTCCGGGTTTCTTGGCCATATCCATTTTGCTCTATGAGTTCATGGTGACCTAACCCTAAGTGGAATTTTCCCACTATGGAATTTTCCCATGTATTTTACCTGGAAAGATATATACGGCAGTGTACAAAAGTAAGTACGCTCCTAACCATACCGAAGTGTTCCGAGTTTCTTGTCGATATCCATTTTGCTCTATGAGTTCATGGTGACCTAACCCTAACTGGAATTTTTCCACTAAGGGGTTTTCCCATGTATTTTACCTGGAAAGATATATACGGCAGCGTACAAAAGTAAGTGCCCCCCTAACAATACCCAAGTATTCCGAGTTTCTTGGCGATGTCCATTTTGCTCTACGAGTTCATGGTGACCTAACCCTAACCCTAAGTGGAATTTTCCTCCAATGGGATTTTCCCATATATTTTACCAGGAAAGATAGATAGGGCAGCCTACAAAAGTAAGTACGCTCCTAACCATACCCAAATATTTCGAATTTGTTGGCGATGTCCATTTTGCTCTATGAGTTCATGGTGACCTAACCCTAACTGGAATTTTTCCACTAAGGGGTTTTCCCATGTATTTTACCAGGAAAGATAGATAGGGCAGCCTACAAAAGTAAGTACGCTCCTAACCATACCCAAATATTCCGAGTTTGTTGCCGATGTCCATTTTGCTCTATGAGTTCATGGTGACCTAACCCTAAGTGGAATTTTCCCACTATGGAATTTTCCCATGTATTTTACCTGGAAAGATATATACGGCAGTGTACAAAAGTAAGTACGCTCCTAACCATACCGAAGTGTTCCGAGTTTCTTGTCGATATCCATTTTGCTCTATGAGTTCATGGTGACCTAACCCTAACTGGAATTTTTCCACTAAGGGGTTTTCCCATGTATTTTACCTGGAAAGATATATACGGCAGCGTACAAAAGTAAGTGCCCCCCTAACAATACCCAAGTATTCCGAGTTTCTTGGCGATGTCCATTTTGCTCTACGAGTTCATGGTGACCTAACCCTAACCCTAAGTGGAATTTTCCTCCAATGGGATTTTCCCATATATTTTACCAGGAAAGATAGATAGGGCAGCCTACAAAAGTAAGTACGCTCCAACTGTACCCAAATATTCCGGGTTTCTTGGCGATATCAATTTTGCTCTATGAGTTCATGGTGACCTAACCCTAAGTGGAATTTTCCCACTATGGAATTTTCCCATGTATTTTACCTGGAAAGATATATACGGCAGCGTACAAAAGTAAGTACGCTCCTAACTGTACCCAAATATTCCGAGTTTCTTGGCGATGTCCATTTTGCCCTACGAGTTCATGGTGACCTAACCCTAATCCTAAGTTGAATTTTCCTCCAATGGGATTTTCCCATGTATTTTACCAGGCAAGATAGATAGGGCAGCCTACAAAAGTAAGTACGCTCCTAACTGTACCCAAATATTCCCGGTTTCTTGGCGATGTCCATTTTGCTCTATGAGTTCATGGTGACCTAACCCTAAGTGGAATTTTCCCACTATGGAATTTTCCCATGTATTTTACCTGGAAAGATATATACAGCAGCGTACAAAAGTAAGTACGCTCCTAACCATACCGAAGTTTTCCGAGTTTCTTGTCGATATCCATTTTCCTCTATGAGTTCATGGTGACCTAACCCTAACTGGAATTTTTCCACTATGGAATTTTCCCATGTATTTTTCCAGGAAAGATAGATAGGGAAGCCTATAAAAGTAAGTACGCTCCTAACCGTACCCAAATATTCCAAGTTTCTTGGCGATGTCCATTTTGCCCTACGAGTTCATGGTGACCTAACCTTAACCCTAAGTGGAATTTTCCTCCAATGGGATTTTCCCATGTATTTTACCAGGCAAGATAGATAGGGCAGCCTACAAAAGTAAGTACTCTCCTAACTGTACCCAAATATTCAGGGTTTCTTGGCGAGATGTCCAATTTGCTCTATGAGTTCATGGGACCTAACCCTAAGTGAATTTTCCACTATGGAATTTCCAGTATTTTACCTGAAAGATTTATACGGCAGCGTACAAAATTAAAGTACGCTCCTAACCCATTACCGAAGTGTTCCGAGGTCTTGGCGATATCCATTTTCCTCTATGCGTTCATGGTGACCTAACCCTAACCCTCAGTGGAATTTTCCTCCAATAGGATTTCCCATGTATTTTACCAGGAAACATAGATAGGGCAGGCAAGAAAAGTAAGTGCCCTCCTAACCATACCCAAGAACTCCAAATTTGGTGGTGGTGTCCATTTGGCTCTATGAGTTCATGGTGACCTAACCCTAACCCTAAGGGAATTTTCCTCCAATAGGATTTTCCCATGTATTTTACGAGGAAACATAGATAGGGCAGGGTAGAAAACTCAGTGCCCTCCTAAGCATAACCAAGCACTAGGAATTTATTGGAGATGTCCAATTTTCTCTATGAGTTTATGGTTTCCTAACCCTAACTGGAATTTTCCACTATGGAATTTTCCCATTTATTTTACCGGAAAGATAGATAGGGCAACACATAAAAAGTAAGTGCCCCCCTAACCATACCCAAGTAGTTCCGAGTTTGTTGGCGATGTCCATTTTGCTTATACGAGTTTCATGGTGACCTAACCCTAAACCTAAGTGGAATTTTCTCCAATGGGATTTTCCCAGTATCTTCACCAGAAAGATTAGATAGGGCAGCCTACAAAAGTAAGTACGCTACTAACTGCTACCCAAATATTCCGAGTTCTTGGCGATGTCCAATTTGCTCTACGAGTTCATGGTGACCTAACCCTAACCCTAAGTGGAATTTTCCTCCAATGGGATTTTCCCATGTATTTTACCAGGCAAGGTAGATAAGGCAGCCTACAAAAGTAAGTACGCTCCTAACTGTACCCCAATATTCCGATTTTGTTGGCGATGTCCATTTTGCTCTAAGAGTTCATGGTGACCTAACCCTAACTGGAATTTTTCCACTATGGAATTTTCCCATGTATTTTACCAGGAAAGATAGATAGGGCAACCTATAAAAGTAAGTGCCCCCCTAACCATACCCAAGTATTCCGAGCTTGTTGGCGATGTCCATTTTGCTCTACGAGTTCATGGTGACCTAACCCTAACCCTAAGTGGAATTTTCCTCCAATGGGATTTTCCCCTGTATTTTACCAGGAAAGATAGATAGGGCAGCCTACAAAAGTAAGTACGCTCCTAACTGTACCCAAATATTCCGAGTTTCTTGGCGATGTCCATTTTGCTCTACGAGTTCATGGTGACCTAACCCTAAGTGGAATTTTCCTCCAATGGGATTTTCCCATGTATTTTACCAGGCAAGGTAGATAGGGCAGCCTACAAAAGTAAGTACGCTCCTAACCATACCCAAGTATTCCGAGTTTGTTGGCGATATCCATTTTGATGTATGAGTTCATGGTGACCTAACCCTAACCCTAAGTGGAATTTTCCTCCAATGGGATTTTCCCATGTATTTTACCAGGCAAGATAGATAGGGCAGCCTACAAAAGTAAGTACGCTCCTAACTGTACCCAAATATTCCGGGTTTCTTGGCGATATCAATTTTGCTCTATGAGTTCATGGTGACCTAACCCTAAGTGGAATTTTCCCACTATGGAATTTTCCCATGTATTTTACCTGGAAAGATATATACGGCAGCGTACAAAAGTAAGTACGCTCCTAAATGTACCCAAATATTCCGAGTTTCTTGGCGATGTCCATTTTGCTCTACGAGTTCATGGTGATCTAACCCTAACCCTAAGTGGAATTTTCCTCCAATGGGATTTTCCCATATATTTTACCAGGAAAGATAGATAGGGCAGCCTACAAAAGTAAGTACGCTCCTAACCATATCCAAATATTTCGAATTTGTTGGCGATGTCCATTTTGCTCTATGTGTTCATGGTGACCTAACCCTAACCCTAAGTGGAATTTTCCTCCAATGGGATTTTCCCATGTATTTTACCAGGCAAGGTAGATAGGGCAGCCTACAAAAGTAAGTACGCTCCTAACTGTACCCAAATATTCCGATTTTGTTGGCGATTTCCATTTTGCTCTATGAGTTCATGGTGACCTAACCCTTACTGGAATTTTTCCACTATGGAATTTTCCCATGTATTTAACCAGGAAAGATAGATAGGGCAACCTATAAAAGTAAGTGCCCCCCTAACCATACCCAAGTATTCCGAGGTTTGTTGGCGCTATCCCATTTTGCTGTATTGAGTTCATGGTGACCTAACCTAACCCTAAGTGGAATTTCCTCCAATGGTATTTTCACATGTATTTTACCCGACAAGATAGATAGGGCAGCTACAAAAGTAAGTACGCCATAACTGTACCCAAATATCCGGTGTTTCTTGGCGATATCCATTTTGCTCTAGAGTTCACTGGTGACCTAACCCTAACTGGAATTTTTCCCACTATGGAACTTTTCCCATGTATTTCCAGGAAAGATAGATAGGGAAGCTATAAAGTGAAGTACGCTCCTAACTGTACCCCAAATATCCGATTTCTTGGCGATGCATTGGCCACGAGTTCATGGTGACCTAAACCCTAGTGGAATTTTCCTCCAAGGTAATTTTCCCATGTATTTTACCAGGCAGATAGATAGGGCAGCCATACAAAAGTAAGTACGCTACACACGTACAATATATTACGGGTTTCTGGCGATGTCCATTTTGCTCTACGAGTTCATGGTGACCTAACCCTAACCCTAAGTGGAATTTTCCTCCAATGGGATTTTCCCATGTATTTTACCAGGAAAGATATATAGGGCAGGCTACAAAAGTAAGTACGCTCCTAACCATACCGAAGTTTTCCGAGTTTCTTCTCGATATCCATTTTCCTCTATGAGTTCATGGTGACCTAACCCTAACTGGAATTTTTCCACTATGGAATTTTCCCATGTATTTTTCCAGGAAAGATAGATAGGGAAGCCTATAAAAGTAAGTACGCTCCTAACCGTACCCAAATATTCCGAGTTTCTTGGCGATGTCCATTTTGCCCTACGAGTTCATGGTGACCTAACCCTAACCCTAAGTGGAATTTTCCTCCAATGGGATTTTCCCATGTATTTTACGAGGTAAGATAGATAGGGCAGCCTACAAAAGTAAGTACGCTCCTAACTGTACCCAAATATTCCGAGTTTCTTGGCGATGTCCATTTTGCTCTATGAGTTCATGGTGACCTAACCCTAAGTGGAATTTTCTCACTATGGAATTTTCCCATGTATTTTACCTGGAAATATATATACGGCAGCGTACAAAAGTAAGTACGCTCCTAACCATACCGAAGTGTTCCGAGTTTCTTGGCGATATCCATTTTCCTCTATGAGTTCATGGTGATCTAACCCTAACTGGAATTTTTCCACTATGGAATTTTCCCATGTATTTTTCCAGGAAAGATAGATAGGGAAGCCTATAAAAGTAAGTGCCCCCCTAACCATACCCAAGTATTCCGAGTTTCTTGGCGATGTCCATTTTGCCCTACGAGTTCATGGTGATCTAAAACCCTAACCCTAAGTGGAAATTTTCCTCCAATGGGATTTTCCCATATATTTACCAGGAAAGTAGATAGGGCACCTATACAAAAGTAAGTACGCTCTAAAGCCATATCCAAATATTTTCGATTTGTTGCGATGTCCCATTTTGCTCTATGAGTTCATGTGACATACCCTAACTGGAATTTTTTCCCACTATGGAATTTTCCCATGTATTTTACCAGGAAAGATAGATAAGGGCAACCTATAAAAGTAAGTGCCCCCCTAACCAGACCCAAGTATTCCGAGTTTCTTGGCGATGTCCATTTTGCCCTACGAGTTCATGGTGACCTAACCCTAACCCTAAGTGGAATTTTCCTCCAATGGGATTTTCCCATGTATTTTACCAGGCAAGATAGATAGGGCAGCCTACAAAAGTAAGTACGCTCCTAACTGTACCCAAATATTCCGAGTTTCTTGGCGATGTCCATTTTGCTCTACGAGTTCATGGTGACGTAACCCTAACCCTAAGTGGAATTTTCCTCCAATGGGATTTTCCCATGTATTTTACCAGGCAAGGTAGATAAGGCAGCCTACAAAAGTAAGTACGCTCCTAACTGTACCCAAATATTCCTATTTTGTTGGCGATGTCCATTTTGCTCTATGAGTTCATGGTGACCTAACCCTAACCCTAAGTGGAATTTTCCTCCAATGGGATTTTCCCAGGTATTTTACCAGGAAACATAGAGAGGGCAGGCTAGAAAAGTCAGTGCCCTCCTAACCATACCCAAGTATTACGAGTTTGTTGGCGATGTCCATTTTGCTCTACGAGTTCATGGTGAAATAAACCCTAAACCTAAGTGGAATTTTCCTCAATGGGATTTTCCAGTATTTCACCAGGAAAGATAGATTAGGCCAGCATACAAAAGTAAGTAAGCTCCCTAAACTGACCAAATATCATCCGAGTTTCTTGGCGATGTCCAATTTGCTTACGAGTTCATGGTGACTAACCCTAACCCTAAGTGGAATTTCCTCCAATGGGATTTTCCCATGTATTTTACCAGGCAAGGTAGATAAGGCAGCCTACAAAAGTAAGTACGCTCCTAACTGTACCCCAATATTCCGATTTTGTTGGCGATGTCCATTTTGCTCTAAGAGTTCATGGTGACCTAACCCTAACTGGAATTTTTCCACTATGGAATTTTCCCATGTATTTTACCAGGAAAGATAGATAGGGCAACCTATAAAAGTAAGTGCCCCCCTAACCATACCCAAGTATTCCGAGCTTGTTGGCGATGTCCATTTTGCTCTACGAGTTCATGGTGACCTAACCCTAACCCTAAGTGGAATTTTCCTCCAATGGGATTTTCCCCTGTATTTTACCAGGAAAGATAGATAGGGCAGCCTACAAAAGTAAGTACGCTCCTAACTGTACCCAATATTCCGAGTTTCTTGGCGATGTCCATTTTGCTCTACGAGTTCATGTATCTCAACCCGAACCCTAAGTGGAATTTTCCTCCGAAGTTTATTTTCCCATGTATTTTACAAGTCAAGGGTAGATAGGGCATCCTACAAAAGTAGTACCTCCGAACTGTACCCCAATATTTGCGAATTTGTTTGCGATGTCCATTTTGCTCTATGAGTTCATGGTGACCTAACCCTAACTGAATTTTTCCCACTAAGGGGTTTTTTCCCATGTATTTTCACCCCTGAACTATAGATAAGGGCAAGCTATAAAAGTAGTGCCCCCCCTAACCATATGGACCAAGTAATTCCGAGTTTATGGCGATAATCCATTTTGCCCTACGAGTTCATGGTGACCTAACCCTAACCCTAAGTGGAATTTTCCTCCAATGGGATTTTCCCATGTATTTTACCAGGCAAGATAGATAGGGCAGCCTACAAAAGTAAGTACGCTCCTAACCATACCGAAGTGTTTCCGAGTTCTTGTCGTATCCATTTTCCTCTATATTTCATGGTGACCTAACCCTAACTGGAATTTTTCCAGTTATGGAATTTTCCCATGTATTTTTCCAGGAAAGATAGATAGGGAAGCCTATAAAAGTAAGTACGCTCCTAACTGTACCCAAATATTCCGAGTTTCTTGGCGATGTCCATTTTGCCCTACGAGTTCATGGTGACCTAACCCTAAGTGGAATTTTCTCACTATGGAATTTTCCCATGTATTTTACCTGGAAAGATAGATAGAGCAGCCTATAAAAGTAAATGCCCCCCCTAACCATACCCAAGTATTCCCAGTTTTTTGGCGATGTCCATTTTACTCTACGAGTTCATGGTGACCTAACCCTAACCCTAAGTGGAATTTTCCTCCAATGGGATTTTCCCATGTATTTTACCAGGAAAGATAGATAGGGCAGCCTACAAAAGTAAGTCCGCTCCTAACTGTACCCAAATATTCCGAGTTTCTTGGCGATGTCCATTTTGCTCTACGAGTTCATGGTGACCTAACCCTAACCCTAAGTGGAATTTTCCTCCAATGGGATTTTCCCATGTATTTTACCAGGCAAGGTAGATAGGGCAGCCTACAAAAGTAAGTACGCTCCTAACTGTACCCAAATATTCCGATTTTGTTGGCGATTTCCATTTTGCTCTATGAGTTCATGGTGACCTAACCCTAACTGGAATTTTTCCACTATGGAATTTTCCCATGTATTTAACCAGGAAAGATAGATAGGGCAACCTATAAAAGTAAGTGCCCCCCTAACCATACCCAAGTATTCCGAGTTTGTTGGCGATGTCCATTTTGCTCTACGAGTTTATGGTGACCTAACCCTAACCCTAAGTGGAATTTTCCTCCAATGGGATTTTCCCATGTATTTTACCAGGAAAGATAGATAGGGCAGCCTACAAAAGTAAGTACGCTCCTAACTGTACCCAAATATTTCGAATTTGTTGGCGATGTCCATTTTGCTCTATGAGTTCATGGTGACCTAACCCTAACTGGAATTTTTCCACTAAGGGGTTTTCCCATGTATTTTACCAGGAAAGATAGATAGGGCAAGCTATAAAAGTAAGTGCCCCCCTAACCATACCCAAGTATTCCGAGTTTATTGGCGATATCCATTTTGCTGTATGAGTTCATGGTGACCTAACCCTAACCCTAAGTGGAATTTTCCTCCAATGGGATTTTCCCATGTATTTTACCAGGCAAGATAGATAGGGCAGCCTACAAAAGTAAGTACGCTCCTAACTGTACGTTTCTTGGCGATGTCCATTTTCCTCTATGAGTTCATGGTGACCTAACCCTAACTGTAATTTTTCCATTGGATTTTCCCATGTATTTTACCAGGAAGATAGATAGGGAGCCTACAAAAGTAAGTACGCTCCTAACTGTACCCAAATATTCCGAGTTTCTTGGCGATGTCCATTTTGCCTAGAGTTCATGGTGACCTAACCCTAAGTGGAATTTTCCCACTATGGAATTTTCCCATGTATTTTACCTGGAAAGATATATACGGCAGTGTACAAAAGTAAGTACGCTCCTAACCATACCGAAGTGTTCCGAGTTTCTTGTCGATATCCATTTTCCTCTATGAGTTCATGGTGACCTAACCCTAACTGGAATTTTTCCAGTATGGAATTTTCCCATGTATTTTTCCAGGAAAGATAGATAGGGAAGCCTATAAAAGTAAGTACGCTCCTAACTGTACCCAAATATTCCGAGTTTCTTGGCGATGTCCATTTTGCCCTACGAGTTCATGGTGACCTAACCCTAAGTGGAATTTTCTCACTATGGAATTTTCCCATGTATTTTACCTGGAAAGATAGATAGAGCAGCCTATAAAAGTAAATGCCCCCCCTAACCATACCCAAGTATTCCCAGTTTGTTGGCGATGTCCATTTTACTCTACGAGTTCATGGTGACCTAACCCTAACCCTAAGTGGAATTTTCCTCCAATGGGATTTTCCCATGTATTTTACCTGGCAAGATAGATATGGCAGCCTACAAAAGTAAGTACGCTCCTAACTGTACCCAAATATTCCGAGTTTCTTGGCGATGTCCATTTTGCTCTACGAGTTCATGGTGACCTAACCCTAACCCTAAGTGGAATTTTCCTCCAATGGGATTTTCCCATGTATTTCACCAGGCAAGATAGATAGGGCAGCCTACAAAAGTAAGTACGCTCCTAACTGTACCCAAATATTCCGAGTTTCTTGGCGATGTCCATTTTCCTCTAAACGAGTTCTATTGCGTTGCGGAACCTAACCCGAACCCTAAGTGGAATTTTCCTCCCAATGGGATATTTCCCATGTATTTTACCAGGAAAGATAGATAGGGCAGCCTACAAAAGTAAGTACGCTCCTAACTGTACCCAAATATTCCGAGTTTCTTGGCGATGTCCATTTTGCTCTACGAGTTCATGGTGATCTAACCCTAACCCTAAGTGGATTTTTCCTCCAATGGGATTTTCCCATGTATTTTACCAGGCAAGGTAGATAGGGCAGCCTACAAAAGTAAGTACGCTCTTAACTGTACCCAAATATTCCGATTTTGTTGGCGATGTCCATTTTGCTCTATGAGTTCAAGGTGACCTAACCCTAACTGGAATTTTTCCACTATGGAATTTTCCCATGTATTTTACCAGGAAAGATAGGGCAACCTATAAAAGTAAGTGCCCCCCTAACCATACCCAAGTATTCCGAGTTTGTTGGCGATGTCCATTTTGCTCTATGAGTTCATGGTGACCTAACCCTCACCCTAAGTGGAATTTTACTCCAATGGGATTTTCTCATGTATTTTACCAGGCAAGATAGATAGGGCAGCCTACAAAAGTAAGTACGCTCCTAACTGTACCCAAATATTCCAAGTTTCTTGGCGATGTCCATTTTCCTCTATGAGTTCATGGTGACCTAACCCTAACCCTAAGTGGAATTTTCCTCCATTGGGATTTTCCCATGTATTTTACCAGGCAAGATAGATAGGGCAGCCTACAAAAGTAAGTACGCTCCTAACTGTACCCAAATATTCCGAGTTTCTTGGCGATGTCCAATTTGCTCTACGAGTTCATGGTGACCTAACCCTAACCCTAAGTGGAATTTTCCTCCAATGGGATTTTCCCATGTATTTTACCAGGCAAGGTAGATAAGGCAGCCTACAAAAGTAAGTACGCTTCTAACTGTACCCAAATATTCCGATTTTGTTGGCGATGTCCATTTTGCTCTATGAGTTCATGGTGACCTAACCCTAACTGGAATTTTTCCACTATGGAATTTTCCCATGTATTTTACCAGGAAAGATAGATAGGGCAACCTATAAAATAAGTGCCCCCCTAACCATACCCAAGTATTCCGAGTTTGTTGGCGATGTCCATTTTGCTCTACGAGTTCATGGTGACCTAACCCTAAGTGGAATTTTCTCTATGGAATTTTCCCATGTGTTTTACCTGGAAAGATAGATAGGCAGCCTATAAAAGTAAATGCCTAACCATACCCAAGTATTCCCAGTTTGTTGGCGATGTCCATTTTACTCTACGAGTTCATGGTGACCTAACCCTAACCCTAAGTGGAATTTTCCTCCAATGGGATTTTCCCATGTATTTTACCAGGAAAGATAGATAGGGCAGCCTACAAAAGTAAGTACGCTCTTAACTGTACCCAAATATTCCGATTTTGTTGGCGATATCCATTTTCCTCTATGAGTTCATGGTGACCTAACCCTAACTGGAATTTTTCCACTATGGAATTTTCCCATGTATTTTTCCAGGAAAGATAGATAGGGAAGCCTATAAAAGTAAGTACGCTCCTAACCGTACCCAAATATTCCGAGTTTCTTGGCGATGTCCATTTTGCCCTACGAGTTCATGGTGACCTAACCCGAACCCTAAGTGGAATTTTCCTCCAATGGGATTTTCCCATGTATTTTACCAGGCAAGATAGATAGGGCAGCCTACAAAAGTAAGTACGCTCCTAACTGTACCCAAATATTCCGAGTTTCTTGGCGATGTCCATTTTGCTCTATGAGTTCATGGTGACCTAACCCCAAGTGGAATTTTCCCACTATGGAATTTTCCCATGTATTTTACCTGGAAAGATATATACGGCAGCGTACAAAAGTAAGTACGCTCCTAACCATACCGAAGTGTTCCGAGTTGCTTGGCGATATCCATTTTCCTCTATGAGTTCATGGTGATCTAACCCTAACTGGAATTTTTCCACTATGGAATTGTCCATGTATTTTACCTGGAAAGATATATACGGCAGCGTACAAAAGTAAGTACGCTCCTAACCATACCGAAGTGTTCCGAGTTGCTTGGCGATATCCATTTTCCTCTATGAGTTCACGGTGATCTAACCCTAACTGGAATTTTTCCACTATGGAATTTTCCCATGTATTTTTCCAGGAAAGATAGATAGGGAAGCCTATAAAAGTAAGTGCCCCCCTAACCATACCCAAGTATTCCGAGTTTCTTGGCGATGTCCATTTTGCGCTACGAGTTCATGGTGACCTAACCCTAACCCTAAGTGGAATTTTCCACCAATGGGATTTTCCCATGTATTTTACCAGGCAAGATAGATATGGCAGCCTACAAAAGTAAGTATGCTCCTAACTGTACCCAAATATTCCGAGTTTCTTGGCGATGTCCATTTTGCTCTATGAGTTCATGGTGACCTAACCCTAAGTGGAATTTTCCCACTATGGAATTTTCCCATGTATTTTACCTGGAAAGATATATACGGCAGCGTACAAAAGTAAGTACGCTCCTAACCATACCGAAGTGTTCCGAGTTGCTTGGCGATATCCATTTTCCTCTATGAGTTCATGGTGATCTAACCCTAACTGGAATTTTTCCACTATGTAATTTACCCATGTATTTTTCCAGGAAAGATAGATAGGGAAGCCTATAAAAGTAAGTGCCCCCCTAACCATACCCAAGTATTCCGAGTTTCTTGGCGATGTCCATTTTGCCCTACGAGTTCATGGTGACCTAACCCTAACCCTAAGTGGAATTTTCCACCAATGGGATTTTCCCATGTATTTTACCAGGCAAGATAGATATGGCAGCCTACAAAAGTAAGTATGCTCCTAACTGTACCCAAATATTCCGAGTTTCTTGGCGATGTCCATTTTGCTCTACGGTTCATGGTGATCTATACCCTAACCCTAAGTGGATTTTCGTCCAATGGGATTTTCCCATGTATTTACCAGCAAGGTAGATAGGGCAGCCTACAAAAGTAAGTACGCTCCTAACTGTACCCAATATTCCGATTTGTTGGCGATTTCCATTTTGCTCTATGAGTTCATGGTGACCTAACCCTAACTTGAATTTTTCCACTATGTAAATTTCCCATTTATTTACCAGGATAGATAGGGGCAACCTATAAAGTAAGTGCCCCCCTAAACCATACCCAAAGTATCCGGGTTTGTTGGCGATTTCCATTTTGCTCTAGGAGTTCATGGTGACGTATCCCTAACCCTAAGTGGAATTTTCCTCCAATGGGTTTTTCCCATGTATTTTACCAGGCAAGATAGATAGGGCAGCCTACAAAAGTAAGTACGCTCCTAACTGTACCCAAATATTCCGAGTTTCTTGGCGATGTCCATTTTGCTCTACGAGTTCATGGTGATCTAACCCTAACCCTAAGTGGAATTTTCCTCCAATCGGATTTTCCCATGTATTTTACCATGCAAGGTAGATAGGGCAGCCTACAAAAGTAAGTACGCTCTTAACTGTACCCAAATATTCCGATTTTGTTGGCGATGTCCATTTTGCTCTATGAGTTCATGGTGACCTTACCCTAACTGGAATTTTTCCACTATGGAATTTTCCCATGTATTTTACCAGGAAAGATAGATAGGGCAACCTATAAAAGTAAGTGCCCCCCTAACCATACCGAAGTATTCCGAGTTTGTTGGCGATGTCCATTTTGCTCTACGAGTTCATGGTGACCTAACCCTAACCCTAAGTGGAATTTTCCTCCAATGGGATTGTCCCATGTATTTTACCAGGCAAGATAGTTAGGGCAGGCTACAAAAGTAAGTACGCTCCTAACCATACTGAAGTGTTCCGAGTTTCTTGGCGATATCCATTTTCCTCTATGAGTTCATGGTGACCTAACCCTAACTGGAATATTTCCACTATGGAATTTTCCCATGTATTTTTCCAGGAAA
>NW_024098718.1:0-35327 GCF_016545835.1 Crotalus tigris
GAAGAGAGTTAAGAAATTCGAAATAGCTATCCCAGTTCTCTCTTTATTCTTTGAGAGCAACTTAAACAAATGCAAAATGATGTCGCAGTTTGCGACTGCTGCTTGTGGATGGTTCTGGATTGAGCTGATACAGGAAAATGAAAAGAAAAGGAAAGAAAAGAAAGAAGATTTCTTTCTCCCATATTTGGGCTGACAGGGTGCACATTCAAGGTAAAATGTTCTCCCCCTGTCTCTCTCCTGATATAGCTGACAAAGTGAGAAAGAGCCTGTGCCCTGGAGGTTAATACAACTGCCTAACATGCATATAGCCCAGGTTCGAATCTGAGAAGAGTAAGTGTGGTTGAAGAGAGTTAAGAAACTCGAAATAGCTATCCCAGTTCTCTCTTTATTCTTTGTTATTAACTTTAAAAAATGCAAAATGATGTCACAGTTGGCGACTGCTGCTTGTGGATGCCTCTGGATTGAGCTGAGACAGGAAAAAGAAAAGAAAAGAAAGAAGATTTCTTTCTCCCATATTTGGGCTGACAGGGTGCACATTCAAGGTAAAATCTTCTCCCCCTGTCTCTCTCCTGATATAGCTGACATAGTGAGAAAGAGCCTGTGGCCTGGAGGTTAATACAACTGCCTAACATGCATATAGCCCAGGTTCGAACTTCAGAAGTATAAGTCTAGCTAAAGAGAGTTAAGAAACTCGAAATAGCTATCCCAGTTCTCTCTTTATTCTTTGTTAGTAACTTTAAAAATGCAAAATGATGTCGCAGTTAGCGACTGCTGCTTGTGGATTGCTCTGGATTGAGCTGATACAGGAAAATGAAAAGAAAAGAAAAGAAAGAAGATTCCTTTCTCTTATATTTGGGATAACAGGGTGCACATTCAAGGTAAAATCTCCTCCCCCTTTCTCTCTCCTGGTATAAGTGACAAAGTGAGAAAGTGTCTGTGGCTTATAGGTTACTACAACTGACTAGCATGCATATAGTCCAGGTTCGAATCTCAGAAGAGTAAGGCTGGCTGAAGACAGTTAAGAAACTCGAAATAGCTATCCTAGTTCTTCTCTTTATTCTTTGTTAGCAACCTAAAAAAATGCAAAATAATGTCGCAGTTGGCGACTGCTGTTTGTGGATGGCTCTGGATTGAGCTGATACAGGCAAAAGAAAAGAAAAGAAAAGAAAAGAAAAGAAAGAAGATTACTTTCTCCCATATTTGGGCTCACAGGGTGCACATTCAAGGTAAAACATCCTCCCCTTGTCTCTCTCCTGATATAGGTGATAAAGTGAGAAAGAGCCTGTGCCTAGAGGTTAATACAACTGCCTAACATGAATATAGCCCAGGTTCGAATCTGAGAAGAGTAACTGTGGATGAAGAGAGTTAAGAAACTCGAAATAGCTATCCCAGTTCTGTCTTTATTCTTTGTTAGCAACCTAAAAAAATGCAAAATGATGTCGCAGTTAGCGACTGCTGCTTGTGGATTGTTCTGGATTGAGCTGATATAGGAAAATGAAAAGAAAAGAAAGATTTCTTTCTCCCATATTTGGGCTAACAGTGTGCACATTCAAGGTAAAATCTTTTCCTCTTTCTCTCTCCTGATATAGCTGACAAAGTGAGAAAGACCCTGTGCCTAGAGGTTAATACAACTGCCTAACATGAATATAGCCCAGGTTCGAATCTGAGAAGAGTAAGTGTGGTTGAAGAGAGTTAAGAAACTCGAAATAGCTATACCAGTTCTCTCTTTATTCTTTGTTAGTAACTTTAAAAAATGCAAAATGATGTCACAGTTGGCGACTGCTGCTTGTGGATGCCTCTGGATTGAGCTGATACAGGAAAAAGAAAAGAAAAGAAAGAAGTTTTCTTTCTCCCATATTTGGGCTGACAGGGTGCACATTCAAGATAAAATCTCCTCCCTCTGTCTCTCTCCTGATATAGCTGACAAAGTGAGAAAGAGCCTGTGGCCTGGAGGTTAATACAACTGCGTAACATGCATATATCCCAGGTTCAAATTTCAGAAGTATAAGTCTGGCTAAAGAGAGTTAAGAAACTCGAAATAGCTATCCCAGTTCTCTCTTTATTCTTTGTTAGTAACTTTAAAAAATGCAAAATGATGTCGCAGTTAGCGACTGCTGCTTGTGGATGGATCTTGATTGAGCTGATACAGGAAAATGAAAAGAAAAGAAAAGAAAGAAGATTCCTTTCTCCCATATTTGGGATAACAGGGTGCACATTCAAGGTAAAATCTTCTCCCCATTTCTCTCTCCTGATATAGCTGACAAAGTGAGAAAGTGTCTGTGGCTTATAGGTTAATACAACTGCCTAGCATGCATATAGTCCAGGTTCGAATCTCAGAAGAGTAAGGCTGGCTGAAGACAGTTAAGAAACTCGAAATAGCTATCCCAGTTCTTCTCTTTATTCTTTGTTAGCAACCTAAAAAAATGCAAAATAATGTCGCAGTTGGCGACTGCTGCTTTTGGATTGTTCTGGATTGAGCTGATATAGGCAAATGAAAAGAAAAGAAAGATTTCTTTCTCCCATATTTGGGCTGACAGTGTGCACATTCAAGGTAAAATCTTCTCCCCCTGTCTCTCTCCTGATATAGCTGACAAAGTGAGAAAGACCCTGTGCCTAGAGGTTAATACAACTGCCTAACATGAATATAGCCCAGGTTCGAATCTGAGAAGAGTAAGTGTGGTTGAAGAGAGTTAAGAAACTCGAAATAGCTATCCCAGTTCTCTCTTTATTCTTTGTTAGTAAGTTTAAAAATGCAAAATGATGTCGCAGTTAGCGACTGCTGCTTGTGGATGGCTCTGGATTGAGCTGATACAGGAAAATGAAAAGAAAAGAAAAGAAAGAAGATTCCTTTCTCCCATATTTGGGATAACAGGGTGCACATTCAAGGTAAAATCTCCTCCCCCTTTCTCTCTCCTCATATAGCTGACAAAGTGAGAAAGAGCCTGTGCCTAGAGGTTAATACAACTGCCTAACATGAATATAGCCCAGGTTCTAATCTCAGAAGAGTAAGTGTGGCTGAAGAGAGTTAAGAAATTCGAAATAGCTATCCCAGTTCTCTCTTTATTCTGTGTTAGTAACTTTAAAAAATGCAAAATGATGTTCCATTTGGCGACTGCTGCTTGTGGATGGCTCTGGATTGAGCTGATACAGGCAAAAGAAAAGAAAAGAAAAGAAAAGAAAGAAAATTTCTTTCTCCCATATTTGGGCTGACAGGGTTCACATTCAAGGTAAAATCTCCTCCCCCTTTCTCTCTCCTCATATAGCTGACAAAGTGAGAAAGAGCCTGTGCCTAGAGGTTAATACAACTGCCTAACATGAATATAGCCCAGGTTCGAATCTGAGAAGAGTAAGTGTGGTTGAAGAGAGTTAAGAAACTTGAAATAGCTTTCCCAGTTCTCTCTTTATTCTTTGTGAGCAACTTAAAAAAATGCAAAATGATGTTCCAGTTGGCGACTGCTGCTTGTGGATGGCCCTGGATTGAGCTGATAGTTGAAAAAAAAAGAAAAGAAAAGAAAGAAGGTTTCTTTGTCCCATATTTGGGCTGACAGGGTGCACATTCAAGATAAAATCTCCTCCCCCTGTCTTTCTCCTGATATAGCTTGCAAAGTGTGAAAGAGCCTGTGCCTAGAGGTTAATACAACTGCCTAACATGCATATAGCCCAGGTTCAAATCTCAGAAGAGTAAGTCTGGCTGAAGAGAGTTAAGAAACTCGAAATAGTGAGCCCAGTTCTCTCTTTTTTCTTTGTTAGTAACTTTAAAAAATTCAGAATGATTTCACAGTTAGCGACTGCTGATTGTGTATGGTTCTGGATTGAGCTGATACAGGCAAAAGAAAACAAAAGAAAGAAGTTTCTTTCTCCCATATTTGGGCTGACAGGGTGCACATTCAAGGTAAAATTTCCTCCCCTTGTCTCTCTCCTGATATAGCTGACAAAGGGAGAAAGAGCCTGTTCCGTGGAGGTTTATACAACTGCCTAACATTCATATAGCCCTGGTTCGAATTTCAGAAGTATACGTCTTGCTGAAGAGAGTTAAGAAACTCGAAATAGCTATCCCAGTTCTCTCTTTATTCTTGTTAGTAACCTAAAAAATGCAAAATGATGTCGCAGTTGGTGACTGCTGCTTGTGGAAGGCTCTGGATTGTGCTCATACAGGAAAAAGAAAAGAAAAGAAAACAAAGAAGATTTCTTTCTTCCATATTTGGGCTGACAGGGTGCACATTCAAGGTAAAATGTCCTCCCTGTCTCTCTCCTGATATAGCTGACAAAGAGAGAAAGTGTCTGTGCCTTAGAGGTTAATACAACTGCCTAGCATGCACATAGTCCAGGTTCGAATCTCAGAAGAATAAGTCTGGCTGAAGAGAGTTAAGAAACTCGAAATAGCTATCCCAGTTCTGTCTTTATTCTTTGTTAGTAACTTTAAAAAATGCAAAATGATGTCACAGTTGGCGACTGCTGCTTGTGGATGGCTCTGGATTGAGTTGTTACAGGCGAAAGAAAAAAAAGAAAAGAAAGAAGATTTCTTTCTCCCATATTTGGGCTGACAGGGTGCACATTCAAGGTAAAATCTCCTCCCCCTTTCTCTCTCCTGATATAGCTGACAAAGTGAGAATGTGTCTGTGGCCTAGAGAGTAATAATACTGTCTAACATGCATATAGCCCAGATTCTAATTTCAGAAGAGTAAGGCCGCCTGAAGAAAGTTAAGAAACTCTAAATAGCTATCCTATTTTTCTCTTTATTCTCTGTTAGCAACCTAAAAAAATGCAAAATGATGTCGCAGTTGGCGACTGCTGCTTGTGGATGGCTCTGGATTGAGCTGATACAGGCAAAAGAAAAGAAGAGAAAGAAGATTTCTTTCTCCCATATTTGGACTGACAGGGTTCACATTTAAGGTAAAATCTCCTCCTCCTGTCTCTCTCCTGATATAGACAAAGTGAGAAAGAGCCTGTTATCTAGAGGTTAATACAACTGCCTAAAATGCATATAGCCCAGGTTCGAATCTCAGAAGAGTAAGTGTGGCTGAAGAGAGTTAAGAAATTCGAACTAGCTATCCCAGTTCTCTCTTTATTCTTTGTTAGCAACCTAAAAAAATGCAAAATGATGTCGCAGTTTGCGACTGCTGCTTGTGGATGGTTCTGGATTGAGCTGATACAGGAAAATGAAAAGAAAGAAAGAAGGTTTCTTTCTCCCATATTTGGGCTGAAAGGGTGCACATTCAAGATAAAATCTCCTCCCTCTGTCTCTCTCCTGAGATAGCTGACAAAGTGAGAAGGTGTCTGTGCCTTCGAGGTTAATACAACTGCCTAGCATGCATATAATCCAGGTTCGAATCTCAGAAGAATAAGTCTGGCTGAGGAGAGTTAAGAAATTCGAAATAGGTATCCCAGTTCTTCTCTTCATTCTATGTTAGCAACCTAAAAAATGCAAAAAGATGTTCCAGTTGGCGACTGCTGCTTGTGGATTGTTATGGATTGAGCTGAAATAGGAAAATGAAAAGAAAAGAAATAAGATTTCTTTCTCCCATATTTGGGCTAACAGGGTGCACATTCAAGGTAAAATCTCCTCCCTGTCTCTCTCCTGATATAGCTGACAAAGTGAGAAAGAGCCTGTTACCTAAGGTTAATACAACTGCCTAGCATGCATATAGTCCAGGTTCGAATCTCAGAAGAGTAAGGCTGGCTGAAGACAGTTAAGAAACTCGAAATAGCTATCCCAGTTCTTCTCTTTATTCTTTGTTAGCAACCTAAAAAAATGCAAAATAATGTCGCACTTGGCGACTGCTGCTTGTGGATGGCTCTGGATTGAGCTGATACAGACAAAAGAAAAGAAAAGAAAAGAAAAGAAAGAAGATTACTTTCTCCCATATTTGGGCTCACAGGGTGCACATTCAAGGTAAAACCTCCTCCCCTTGTCTCTCTCCAGATATAGGTGATAAAGTGAGAAAGAGCCTGTGCCTAGAGGTTAATATAACTGCCTAACATGAATATAGGCCAGGTTCGAATCTGAGAAGAGTAACTGTGGTTGAAGAGAGTTAAGAAACTCGAAATAGCTATCCCAGTTCTGTCTTTATTCTTTGTTAGCGACCTAAAAAAACGCAAAATGATGTCGCAGTTAGCGACTGCTGCTTGTGGATTGTTCTGGATTGAGCTGATGTAGGAAAATGAAAACAAAAGAAAGAAGATTCTTTCTCCCATATTTGGGCTGACAGGGTGCACATTCAAGGTAAAATTTCCTCCCCTTGTCTCTCTCCTGATATAGCTGACAAAGGGAGAAAGAGCCTGTGCCGTGGAGGTTTATACAACTGCCTAACATGCATATAGCACTGGTTCGAATTTCAGAAGTATAAGTCTTGCTGAAGAGAGTTAAGAAACTCGAAATAGCTATCCCAGTTCTCTCTTTATTCTTGTTAGCAACCTAAAAAATGCAAAATGATGTCGCAGTTGGTGACTGCTGCTTGTGGAAGGCTCTGGATTGTGCTCATACAGGAAAAAGAAAAGAAAAGAAAACAAAGAAGATTTCTTTCTTCCATATTTGGGCTGACAGGGTGCACATTCAAGGTAAAATGTCCTCCCTGTCTCTCTCCTGATATAGCTGACAAAGAGAGAAAGTGTCTGTGCCTTAGAGGTTAATACAACTGCCTAGCATGCACATAGTCCAGGTTCGAATCTCAGAAGAATAAGTCTGGCTGAAGAGAGTTAAGAAACTCGAAATAGTTATCCCAGTTCTGTCTTTATTCTTTGTTAGTAACTTTAAAAAATGCAAAATGATGTCACAGTTGGCGACTGCTGCTTGTGGATGGCTCTGGATTGAGTTGTTACAGGCGAAAGAAAAAAAAGAAAAGAAAGAAGATTTCTTTCTCCCATATTTGGGCTGACAGGGTGCACATTCAAGGTAAAATCTCCTCCCCCTTTCTCTCTCCTGATATAGCTGACAAAGTGAGAATGTGTCTGTGGCCTAGAGAGTAATTATACTGTCTAACATGCATATAGCCCAGATTCTAATTTCAGAAGAGTAAGGCCGCCTGAAGAAAGTTAAGAAACTCTAAATAGCTATCCTATTTTTCTCTTTATTCTCTGTTAGCAACCTAAAAAAATGCAAAATGATGTCGCAGTTGGTGACTGCTGCTTGTGAATGGCTCTGGATTGAGCTGATACAGGCAAAAGAAAAGAAGAGAAAGAAGATTTCTTTCTCCCATATTTGGACTGACAGGGTTCACATTTAAGGTAAAATCTCCTCCTCCTGTCTCTCTCCTGATATAGCTGACAAAGTGAGAAAGAGCCTGTTATCTAGAGGTTAATACAACTGCCTAAAATGCATATAGCCCAGGTTCGAATCTCAGAAGAGTAAGTGTGGCTGAAGAGAGTTAAGAAATTCGAACTAGCTATCCCAGTTCTCTCTTTATTCTTTGTTACTAACTTTAAAAAATGCAAAATGATGTTCCAGTTGGCGACTGCTGCTTGTGGATGGCTCTGGATTGAGCAGATACAGGCAAAAGAAAAGAAAAGAAAGAAGATTTCTTTCTCCCATATTTGGGCTGAAAGGGTGCACATTCAAGATAAAATCTCCTCCCTCTGTCTCTCTCCTGATATAGGTGATAAAGTGAGAAAGTGTCTGTGCCTTCGAGGTTAATACAACTGCCTAGCATGCATATAATCCAGGTTCGAATCTCAGAAGAATAAGTCTGGCTGAGGAGAGTTAAGAAATTCGAAATAGGTATCCCAGTTCTTCTCTTCATTCTATGTTAGCAACCAAAAAAATGCAAAAAGATGTTCCAGTTGGCGACTGCTGCTTGTGGATTGTTATGGATTGAGCTGATATAGGAAAATGAAAAGAAAAGAAAGAAGATTTCTTTCTCCCATATTTGGGCTAACAGGGTGCACATTCAAGGTAAAATCTCCTCCCTGTCTCTCTCCTGATATAGCTGACAAAGTGAGAAAGAGCCTGTTACCTAGAGGTTAATACTACTGCCTAACATGCATATAGCCCAGTTTCGTATCTGAGAAGAGTAAGTGTGGTTGAAGAGAGTTAAGAAACTTGAAATAGCTATCCCAGTTCTTCTCTTTATTCTTTGTTAGCAACCTAAAAAAATGCAAAATAATGTCGCACTTGGCGACTGCTGCTTGTGGATGGCTCTGGATTGAGCTGATACAGACAAAAGAAAAGAAAAGAAAAGAAAAGAAAGAAGATTACTTTCTCCCATATTTGGGCTCACAGGGTGCACATTCAAGGTAAAACCTCCTCCCCTTGTCTCTCTCCTGATATAGGTGATAAAGTGAGAAAGAGCCTGTGCCTAGAGGTTAATATAACTGCCTAACATGAATATAGGCCAGGTTCGAATCTGAGAAGAGTAACTGTGGTTGAAGAGAGTTAAGAAACTCGAAATAGCTATCCCAGTTCTGTCTTTATTCTTTGTTAGCGACCTAAAAAAACGCAAAATGATGTCGCAGTTAGCGACTGCTGCTTGTGGATTGTTCTGGATTGAGCTGATGTAGGAAAATGAAAAGAAAAGAAAGAAGATTTCTTTCTCCCATATTTGGACGTACAGGGCGCACATTCAAGGTAAAATCTTCTCCCCCTGTCTTTCTCCTGATATAGCTTGCAAAGTGTGAAAGAGCCTGTGCCTAGAGGTTAATACAACTGCCTAACATGCATATAGCCCAAGTTCAAATCTCAGAAGAGTAAGTCTGGCTGAAGAGAGTTAAGAAACTCGAAATAGCGATCCCAGTTCTCTCTTTATTCTTTGTTAGTAACTTTAAAAAATTCAGAATGATTTCACAGTTAGCGACTGCTGATTGTGTATGGTTCTGGATTGAGCTGATACAGGCAAAAGAAAACAAAAGAAAGAAGTTTCTTTCTCCCATATTTGGGCTGACAGGGTGCACATTCAAGGTAAAATTTCCTCCCCTTGTCTCTCTCCTGATATAGCTGACAAAGGGAGAAAGAGCCTGTGACGTGGAGGTTTATACAACTGCCTAACATTCATATAGCCCTGGTTCGAATTTCAGAAGTATAAGTCTTGCTGAAGAGAGTTAAGAAACTCGAAATAGCTATCCCAGTTCTCTCTTTATTCTTGTTAGCAACCTAAAAAATGCAAAATGATGTCGCAGTTGGTGACTGCTGCTTGTGGAAGGCTCTGGATTGAGCTCATACAGGAAAAAGAAAAGAAAAGAAAACAAAGAAGATTTCTTTCTTCCATATTTGGGCTGACAGGGTGCACATTCAAGGTAAAATGTCCTCCCTGTCTCTCTCCTGATATAGCTGACAAAGTGAGAAAGTTTCTGTGCCTTAGAGGTTAATACAACTGCCTAGCATGCACATAGTCCAGGTTCGAATCTCAGAAGAATAAGTCTGGCTGAAGAGAGTTAAGAAACTCGAAATAGCTATCCCAGCTCTGTCTTTATTCTTTGTTAGTAACTTTAAAAAATGCAAAATGATGTCACAGTTGGCGACTGCTGCTTGTGGATGGCTCTGGATTGAGTTGTTACAGGCGAAAGAAAAAAAAGAAAAGAAAGAAGATTTCTTTCTCCCATATTTGGGCTGACAGGGTGCACATTCAAGGTAAAATCTCCTCCCCCTTTCTCTCTCCTGATATAGCTGACAAAGTGAGAATGTGTCTGTGGCCTAGAGAGTAATAATACTGTCTAACATGCATATAGCCCAGATTCTAATCTCAGAAGAGTAAGGCCCCCTGAAGAAAGTTAAGAAACTCTAAATAGCTATCCTATTTTTCTCTTTATTCTCTGTTAGCAACCTAAAAAAATGCAAAATGATGTCGCAGTTGGTGACTGCTGCTTGTGGATGGCTCTGGATTGAGCTGATACAGGCAAAAGAAAAGAAGAGAAAGAAGATTTCTTTCTCCCATATTTGGACTGACAGGGTTCACATTTAAGGTAAAATCTCCTCCTCCTGTCTCTCTCCTGATATAGCTGACAAAGTGAGAAAGAGCCTGTTATCTAGAGGTTAATACAACTGCCTAAAATGCATATAGCCCAGGTTCGAATCTCAGAAGAGTAAGTGTGGCTGAAGAGAGATAAGAAATTCGAACTAGCTATCCCAGTTCTCTCTTTATTCTTTGTTAGTAACTTTAAAAAATGCAAAATGATGTTCCAGTTGGCGACTGCTGCTTGTGGATGGCTCTGGATTGAGCAGATACAGGCAAAAGAAAAGAAAAGAAAGAAGATTTCTTTCTCCCATATTTTGGCTGACAGGGTGTACATTCAAGGTAAAATCTCCTTCCCATGTCTCTCTCCTGATATAGCTGACAAAGTGAGAAAGAGCCTTTGTCTAGTGGTTAATACAACTGCCTAACATGCATATAGCCTAGGTTCGAATCTCAGAAGAGTAAGTGTGGCTGAAGAGAGTTAAGAAATTCGAAATAGCTATCCCAATTCTCTCTTTATTCTTTGTGAGCAACTTTAAAAAATGCAAAATGATGTGGCAGTTGGCGACTGCTGCCTGTGGATGGTTCTGGATTGAGCTGATACAGGAAAATGAAAAGAAAAGAAAAGAAAGAAGATTTCTTTCCCCCATATTTGGGCTGATAGTGTGCATATTCAAGGTAAAATATTCTCCCCCTGTCTCTCTCCTGATATAGCTGACAAAGTGAGGAAGAGCCTTAATAATAATAATAATAATAATAATAATAATAATAATAATAATAATAATAATAATAGTAAAGTTGGAAGGGACCTTGGAGGTCATCTAGTCCAACCCCCTCTCCTGGGCGGAACCTACACCTTTCGGACAAATGGGCTGCAATCTCTATTTAAACTTCCAGTGATTGGAGCATTTACATGCTTCTGGAGGCAAGCTGTTTCCACTGTTAATTGTTTCTCACTGTCCAGGAGTTCTCCCTTAGTTTCCGAGTTGTCCTTCTCTACTTGACATTGTTTCCACCACGTTGCTTTCTTGTCCTACTGCTCAGGTGCTTTGGAAATAGATTAATTCCCTCTTCTTTATGTCGCAGCCCTGAGAATATTGAATACTGCTATCATGTCCCCTTGTCCTTCTCTTCGTTACACTCAGACATACCCTTCACAGCCCGTTCCTTATATGTTTAGCCTCCAGTCCCTAATCACTTTGTTGCTCTTCTCTGTACTCTTCTAGGTCTCAACATCTTTTTACATCGTGGTGACCAAAACTAGATGCAGTATTCCAAGTGTGGCCTTACCAAGGCATTGTAAAGTGGTATTAATACTTCACGTGATTTTGATTCTATCCCTCTGTTAATGCAGCCTAGCACTGTGTTGGCCTTTTTGGCAGCTGCAGCACACTGCTGGCTCATATTTAGGTGATTGTCTACTAGGCCTCCGAGGTCCCTCTCACAGTTACTACTATTGAGCATGGTGCCACCTATGCTGTACTTGTGCATTTGGTTTTTCTTGCCTAAATGTAGAACCTTGCTTTTTTCACCATTGAATTTCATTTTGTTATTTAGTGCCCAGTGTTCAAGTCTGTCCAGATCCTTCTGTATCTGAAGCCTGTCTTCTGGAGTGTTGGCTATTCCTGCCAGCTTGGTGTCATCTGCAAATTTGATGAGTTCCCCATCTATCCCTTCATCCAAATCGTTGATGAAGATTTTGAAGAGTACTGGGCCCAGAACAGAGCCCTGGGGCACCCCACTACACACTTCCCTCCATATAGATGCAGTTCCATTGAGGACCACTCGCTGAGTACGGCCGGTCAGCCAGCTATGGATCCATCTGGTGGTGGTTCTGTCTACCCCACATTTTTCTATCTTGTCAAGTAGTAGGTTGTGATCGTACTTTATCAATGCCTTACTGAAGTCCAAGTAAATTATGTCCCACAGCATTCCTCTGATCCACTAATTTTGTCACTTGTTCAAAGAATGCAATAAGATTTGTCTGGCATGATCTATTTTTTACAAACCCATGTTTGCTTTTAGTAATGACTTTGTTTGCCTCTAGGTGTTCGTTGATTCGTTGTTTGATTATCTTTTCCAGGATCTTCCCAGGTATTGAGGTCAGGCTGATAGTTCTGTAATTTCCTGGATCCATTTTTTTTCCTTTTTTGAGGATGGGAACTACATCAGCTCTTTTCCAGTCCTCTGGTAGTTTCCCTGTGTTCCAGGATCTTTGAAAAATATAGTTCAGTGGCTCCGATATCACATCTGCCAGTTCCTTGAGAACTCTGGGGTGTAATCCATCTGGTCCTGGCGATTTGAACTCATCTAGGCTGGACAGGTGCTCCCTAACCATGTTCTTGCCTATCTTAACTTGTGTTTCTGTTTTGTTTTTTATGGCACTATTTTTGATAGGTTGGTCTGTTTTTTTCCCTTTGTGTAAAGACAGATGCAAAAAATGAGTTAAATAGTTCTGCTTTCTCCCTGTTGCTTGTCACCTTCTTGCCACTTCCACCCACTAATGGACCAATCATTTCCTTCACTTTTTTATTGTTTTTTACATGTTGAAAGAAGCTTTTTTTGTTATTTTTGACTTTGGTCGCAAGCCTTAATTCATTTTGAGCCTTGGCTTTCTTCACTTCATCTTTGCAGGCTCGGGCTATTTGCTGATATTCTGACTTAGTTATGTTCCCCTCTTTCCACTTTCTGTACTTGTCCTTTTTATCTTTCAATTTGTCAGAGAGTTTTTTATGCAGCCATGCTGGTTTCTTTTGAGAGCTGTTATTTTTCCTCTTTGTTGGTATTGTGCTAGACTGTGCTTTTATTATCTCATTTTTCAAAATTTCCCAAGCTTCTTGAGTTGTTTTCCCCTTGAGGATTCTCATCCATGGAATCCTTCCCAAGCCCTCTCTAAGTTTATTGAAATTAGCTCTCTTGAAGTCCAATACTCTAGTTTGACTGTGTTCTATTGGTTGTGCTTCTATAATGTTGAATTCTAATATTGCATGATCACTTCCTCCCAGGGTTCCTATGGCTTCAACACCGTCTATCATTTCATCTCTGTTAGTGAGAATTAGATCAAAAATGGCTAATCCCCTAGTTCCCTTCTCTACTTTTTGGGAGACAAAGTTGTCTGCTAGGTTTGCCAGGAACCTGTTTGATCTTCCACTTGGTGCGGAGTTTGTCTCCCAGTTGATGTCAGGGTAGTTAAAGTCCCCCATTACTATTGTGGTGTGCTTCCTACATCCCTTAGTTAGCTGACTAGCAAAAAGTTCATCTATTTCCTCTGTTTGGTTGGGTGGTCTGTAGTATACACCTATGGCAATGTCATTTCCACCCCCTTTTATATTGACCCAAATGCATTCAAGACAGTTTTTATCATTGTTGTACTCTATTTCTGTGGAGATGTAGTTATTTCTTATATAGAGAGCAACTCCACCTCCTCTTTTATTTGGTTTGTTTCTTTTAAATAATTTAAATCCCTCTAGCTGTGTGTTCCATGTGTGAGTTTCATCCCACCATGTTTCCGTAATGGCAACAATATCGTATCTGCCCTCTTTAACCTGAATTTCTAGTTCACCCTGTTTGCTGTTCATACTCTGTGCATTGGTGTATAAACATTTGAGTCCTTTGTTGGTGGCCCTGTGTTTCCTTTCTACATAACCTGTGTGGTGCCTGAGTTCCCCTATTGTCTTACCACCTATTTGGTTAGTGCACTTTATGTGGCACTCGCTATTAGAGGCTTCATTTTGATTGGTATCAAGGTTGGTATTCTTGTCCACACACACATCTATGCTACATGCACTGATAGCCCTATAGTTTTTAAATTGCCGGGGACAGGGTTGTTCCGTATCAATTAACTCCCTGTCCCCGCTTTTTAGTTTAAATTTCCCTCCAGAAAATCTGTGAATTTATAGCCGAGTAACTCAGTCCCTTTTTTTGATGGATGCAAACCATCTCTTTTGTACATCTTTTGATTGGACCAGCTACTGACATCGTGACTAATATATCCGAAGCCTGCCCCTTTACACCACTCCTTTAGCCACATATTGAATTGTGCTATGCGCTGGCCTTTTCCGTTTTGCTCCTTATACACTGGTAAAACCTCTGAGAAAGTAAGCCTACAGCCTATTCTGCTAAGTTCCTTCCCCAAGCTCTGGAAATCATTCTGCACAGGGAGTACATCTTTTTGGGACAGATCATTAGTGCCAAGATGTACAATAGCCTCCACATCACAGTCCTTGCTGCCATTCTTGATTATTTTAGAAATACGCTTCTTGTCCCTACTGGCAGTAGCACCTGGAAGACACCTGACCTCTTTCAAAGCCTCTGTGTCCTTTCCTAAATTTACATCCCTTATAATTGAATCACCTACCAGAAGGTGGCCTGTGGCCTGGAGGTTAATACAACTGCCTAACATGCATATAGCCCAGGTTCGAATCTCAGAAGAGTAAGTGTGGCTGAAGAGAGTTAAGAAATTCGAAATAGCTATCCCAGTTCTCTCTTTATTCTTTGTTAGTAACTTTAAAAAATGCAAAATGATGTTCCAGTTGGCGACTGCTGCTTGTGGATGGCTGTGGATTGAGATGATAAAGGCAAAAGAGAATAAAAGAAAACAAAGATTTCTTTCTCCATATTTGGACTGACAGGGTTCACATTCAAGATAAAATTTCCTCCTTCTGTCTCTCTCCTGATATAGCTGACAAAGTGAGAAAGAGCCTGTTACCTAGAGGTTAATACTACTGCCTAACATACATATAGCCCAGGTTCAAATCTCAGAAGAGTAAGTGAGGCTGAAGAGAGTTAAGAAATTTGAAATAGCTATCCCAGTTCTCTCTTTATTCTTTGTTAGTAACTTTAAAAAATGCAAAATGATGTTCCAGTTGGCGACTGCTTCTTGTGGATGGCTCTGGATTGAGTTGATACAGGGAAAAGAAAAGAAAAGAAAAGAAAAGAAAGAAGATTTCTTTCTTCCATATTTGGGCTGACAGGGTGCACATTCAAGGTAAAATCTCTTCCCCTTGTCTCTCTCCTGATATAGCTGACAAAGTGAGAAAGAGCCTGTGGCCTGGAGGTTAATACAACTGCCTAACATGCATATAGCCCAGGTTCGAATTTCAGAAGTATAAATCTGGCTGAACAGAGTTAAGAAACTCGAAAAGCTATCCCAGTTCTCTCTTTATTCTTTGTTAGCAACCTAAAAAAATGCAAAATGATGTCGCAGTTAGTGACTGCTGCTTGTGGATGGCCCTGGATTGAGCTGATACAGGAAAAAGAAAAGAAAAGAAAGAAGATTTATTTCTCCCATATTTGGGCTGACAGGGTGCACATTCAAGGTAAAATCTTCTCCCCCTGTCTCTCTCCTGATATAGCTGACAAAGTGAGGAAGAGCCTGTGGCCTGGAGGTTAATACAACTGCCTAACATGCATATAGCCCAGGTTCGAACTTCAGAAGTATAAGTCTGGCTAAAGAGAGTTAAGAAACTCGAAATAGCTATCCCAGTTCTCTCTTTATTCTTTGTTAGCAACCTAAAAAAATGCAAAATGATGTCGCAGTTAGCGACTGCTGCTTGTGGATTGTTCTGGACTGAGCTGATATAGGAAAATGAAAAGAAAAGAAAGAAAATTTCTTTCTCCCATATTTGGGCTAACAGGGTGCACATTCAAGGTAAAATCTCCTCCCCCTTTCTCTCTCCTGATATAGCTGACAAAGTGAGAAACAGCCTGTGCCTAGAGGTTAATACAACTGCCTAAAATGAATATAGCCCAGGTTCGACTCTGAGAAGAGTAAGTGTTGCTGAAGAGAGTTAAGAAACTCGAAATAGCTATCCCAGTTCTCTCTTTATTCTTTGTGAGCAACTTAAAGAAATGCAAAATGATGTCGCAGTTTGCGACTGCTGCTTGTGAATGGTTCTGGATTGAGCTGATACAGGAAAATGAATAGAAAAGAAAGAAGGTTTCTTTCTCCCATATTTGGGCTGAAAGGGTGCACATTCAAGGTAAAATTTCCTCCCCTTGTCTCTCTCCTGATATAGCTGACAAAGGGAGAAAGAGCCTGTGCCTGGATTTATACAACTTCTAACATGCATATAGCCTGATTCGAACAGCAGAAGTATACAGTCTGGCTAAAGAGTTGAAGAACTCCGAAAGCTATCCCAGTTCTCTCCTTTATACTTTGGTTAGCAACCTAAAAAATGCAAATGATGGCTGCAGTGTGCTGCTGCTTTGTGGATTGCCCTGGATTTGAGCTGATACGAAAAGAAAGAAAGAAAGAAGATTTTCTTTCTCCCATATTGGGCTTGACAGGTGCAACATTCCAGTAAATCTTCTCCCCGTCTCTCTCCTGATATAGCTGACAAAGTGAGAAAGTGTCTGTGCCTTAGAGGTTAATACAACTGCCTAACATGCATATAGCCCAGGTTCGAAACTCAGAAGAGTAAGTGTGGCTGAAGAGAGTTAAGAAATTCGAAATAGGTATCCCAGTTCTTCTCTTTATTCTATATTAGCAACCTAAAAAAATGCAAAATGATGTTCCAGTTGGCGACTGCTGCTTGTGGATTGTTCTGGATTGAGCTGATATAGGAAAATGAAAAGAAAATAAAGAAGATTTCTTTCTCCCATATTTGGGCTAACAGGGTGCACATTCAAGGTAAAATCTCCTCCCTGTCTCTCTCCTGAGATAGCTGACAAAGTGAGAAAGAGCCTGTTACCTAGAGGTTAATACTACTGCCTAACATGCATATAGCCCAGGTTCAAATCTCAGAAGAGTAAGTGTGGCTGAAGAGAGTTAAGAAATTCGAAATAGCTATACCAGTTCTCTCTTTATTCTTTGTTAGTAACTTTAAAAAATGCAAAATGATGTTCCAGTTGGCGACTGCTGCTTGTGGATGTCTCTGGATTGAGCTGATACAGGCAAAAGAAAAGAAAAGGAAAGAAAGAAGATTTCTTTCTCTCATATTTGGGCTGACAGGGTGCACATTCAAGGTAAAATCCCCTCCCGGTCTCTCTCCTGATACAGCTGACAAAGGGAGAAAGTGTCTGTGCCTTAGAGGTTAATACAACTGCCTAGCATGCATATAATCCAGGTTCGAATCTCAGAAGAATAGGTCTGGCTGAGGAGAGTTAAGAAACTCGAAATAGGTATCCCAGTTCTTCTCTTTATTCTGTGTTAGCACCCTAAAAAAATGCAAAATGATGTCGCAGTTGGCGATTGCTGCTTGTGGATGGCTCTGGATTGAGCTGATACAGGCAAAAGAAAAGAAAAGAAAAGAAAGAAGATTTCTTTCTCCCTTATTTGGGCTGACAGGGTGCACATTCAAGGTAAAATCTCCTCCCCCTTTCTCTCTCCTGATATAGCTGACAAAGTGAGAAACAGCCTGTGCCTAGAGGTTAATACAACTGCCTAAAATGAATATAGCCCAGGTTCGAATCTGAGAAGAGTAAGTGTTGCTGAAGAGAGTTAAGAAACTCGAAATAGCTATCCCAGTTCTCTCTTTATTCTTTTTTAGTCACTTTAAAAAATGCAAAATGATGTCACAGTTGGCGACTGCTGCTTGTGGATGCCTCTGGATTGAGCTGATACAGGAAAAAGAAAAGAAAAGAAAGAAGGTTTCTTTCTCCCATATTTGGGCTGACAGGGTGCACATTCAAGATAAAATCTCCTCCCTCTGTCTCTCTCCTGATATAGCTGACAAAGTGAGAAAGAGCCTGTGGCCTGGAGGTTAATACAACTGCCTAACATGAATATAGCCCAGGTTCGAATCTCAGAAGAGTAAGTGTGGCTGAAGAGAGTTAAGAAACTCGAAATAGCTATCCCAGTTCTCTCTTTATTCTTTTTTAGTAACTTTTAAAAATGCAAAATGATGTCACAGTTGGCGACTGCTGCTTGTGTATGCCTCTGGATTGAGCTGATACAGGAAAAAGAAAAGAAAAGAAAGAAGGTTTCTTTCTCCCATATTTGGGCTGACAGGGTGCACATTCAAGGTAAAATCTTCTCCCCCTTTCTCTCTCCTGATATAGTTGACAAAGTGAGAAAGAGCCTGTGGCCTGGAGGTTAATACAACTGCCTAACATGCATATAGCCCTGGTTCGAACATCAGAAGTATAAGTCTGGCTAAAGAGAGTTAAGAAACTCGAAAAGCTATCCCAGTTCTCTCTTTATACTTTGTTAGCAATCTAAAAAAATGCAAAATGATGTCGCAGTTGGTGACTGCTGCTTGTGGATGGCCCTGGATTGAGCTGATACAGGAAAAAGAAAAGAAAAGAAAGAAGATTTCTTTCTCCCATATTTGGGCTGACAGGGTGCATATTCAAGGTAAAATCTTCTCCCCGTCTCTCTCCTGATATAGCTGACAAAGTGAGAAAGAGCCTGTGGCCTGGAGGTTAATACAACTGCCTAACATGCATATAGCCCTGGTTCGAACTTCAGAAGTATAAGTCTGGCTAAAGAGAGTTAAGAAACTCGAAATAGCTATCCCAATTCTCTCTTTATTCTTTGTTAGCAACCTAAAAAAATGAAAAATGATGTCGCAGTTAGCGACTGCTGCTTGTGGATTGTTCTGGATTGAGCGGATATAGGAAAATGAAAAGAAAAGAAAGAAGATTTCTTTCTCCCATATTTGGGCTAACAGGGTGCACATTCAAGGTAAAATCCCCTCCCGGTCTCTCTCCTGATACAGCTGACAAAGTGAGAAAGTGTCTGTGCCTTAGAGGTTAATACAACTGACTAGCATGCATATAATCCAGGTTCGAATCTCAGAAGAATAAGTCTGGCTGAGGAGAGTTAAGAAATTCGAAATAGGTATCCCAGTTCTTCTCTTTATTCTGTGTTAGCAACCTAAAAAAATGCAAAATGATGTTCCAGTTGGCGACTGCTGCTTGTGGATGGATCTGGATTGAGCTGATATAGGCAAAACAAAAGAAAAGAAAGAAGATTTCTTTCTCCCATATTTGGACTGACAGGGTTCACATTCAAGGTACAATCTCCTCCCTGTCTCTCTCCTGATATAGCTGACAAAGTGAGAAAGAGCCTGTTACCTAGAGGTTAATACTACTGCCTAACATGCATATAGCCCAGGTTCAAATCTCAGAAGAGTAAGTGTGGCTGAAGAGAGTTAAGAAATTCGAAATAGCTATACCAGTTCTCTCTTTATTCTTTGTTAGTAACTTTAAAAAATGCAAAATGATGTTCCAGTTGGCGACTGCTGCTTGTGGATGTCTCTGGATTGAGCTGATACAGGCAAAAGAAAAAAAAAGGAAAGAAAGAAGATTTCTTTCTCTCATATTTGGGCTGACAGGGTGCACATTCAAGGTAAAATCCCCTCCCGGTCTCTCTCCTGATACAGCTGACAAAGTGAGAAAGTGTCTGTGCCTTAGAGGTTAATACAACTGCCTAGCATGCATATAATCCAGGTTCGAATCTCAGAAGATTAGGTCTGGCTGAGGAGAGTTAAGAAACTCGAAATAGGTATCCCAGTTCTTCTCTTTATTCTGTGTTAGCAACCTAAAAAAATGCAAAATGATGTCGCAGTTGGCGATTGCTGCTTGTGGATGGCTCTGGATTGAGCTGATACAGGCAAAAGAAAAGAAAAGAAAAGAAAGAAGATTTCTTTCTCCCATATTTGGGCTGACAGGGTGCACATTCAAGGTAAAATCTCCTCCCCCTTTCTCTCTCCTGATATAGCTGACAAAGTGAGAAACAGCCTGTGCCTAGAGGTTAATACAACTGCCTAAAATGAATATAGCCCAGGTTCGAATCTGAGAAGAGTAAGTGTTGCTGAAGAGAGTTAAGAAACTCGAAATAGCTATCCCAGTTCTCTCTTTATTCTTTTTTAGTAACTTTAAAAAATGCAAAATGATGTCACAGTTGGCGACTGCTGCTTGTGGATGCCTCTGGATTGAGCTGATACAGGAAAAAGAAAAGAAAAGAAAGAAGGTTTCTTTCTCCCATATTTGGGCTGACAGGGTTCACATTCAAGATAAAATCTCCTCCCTCTGTCTCTCTCCTGATATAGCTGACAAAGTGAGAAAGAGCCTGTGGCCTGGAGGTTAATACAACTGCCTAACATGAATATAGCCAAGGTTCGAATCTCAGAAGAGTAAGTGTGGCTGAAGAGAGTTAAGAAACTCGAAATAGCTATCCCAATTCTCTCTTTATTCTTTGTTAGCAACCTAAAAAAATGCAAAATGATGTCGAAGTTGGCGATTGCTGCTTGTGGATGCCTCTGGATTGAGCTGATACAGGAAAAAGAAAAGAAAAAAAAGAAGATTTCTTTCTCCCATATTTGGGCTGACAGGGTGCACATTCAAGATAAAATCTCGTCCCTCTATCTCTCTCCTGATACAGCTGACAAAGTGAGAAAGTGTCTGTGCCTTAGAGGTTAATACAACTGCCTAACATGAATATAGCCCAGGTTCGAATCTCAGAAGAGTAAGTGTGGCTGAAGAGAGTTAAGAAACTCGAAATAGCTATCCCAGTTCTCTCTTTATTCTTTTTTAGTAACTTTAAAAAATGCAAAATGATGTCACAGTTGGCGACTGCTGCTTGTGTATGCCTCTGGATTGAGCTGATACAGGAAAAAGAAAAGAAAAGAAAGAAGGTTTCTTTCTCCCATATTTGGGCTGACAGGGTGCACATTCAAGGTAAAATCTTCTCCCCCTGTCTCTCTCCTGATATAGTTGACAAAGTGAGAAAGAGCCTGTGGCCTGGAGGTTAATACAACTGCCTAACATGCATATAGCCCTGGTTCGAACATCAGAAGTATAAGTCTGGCTAAAGAGAGTTAAGAAACTCGAAAAGCTATCCCAGTTCTCTCTTTATACTTTGTTAGCAATCTAAAAAAATGCAAAATGATGTCGCAGTTGGTGACTGCTGCTTGTGGATGGCCCTGGATTGAGCTGATACAGGAAAAAGAAAAGAAAAGAAAGAAGATTTCTTTCTCCCATATTTGGGCTGACAGGGTGCATATTCAAGGTAAAATCTTCTCCCCGTCTCTCTCCTGATATAGCTGACAAAGTGAGAAAGAGCCTGTGGCCTGGAGGTTAATACAACTGCCTAACATGCATATAGCCCTGGTTCGAACTTCAGAAGTATAAGTCTGGCTAAAGAGAGTTAAGAAACTTGAAATAGCTATCCCAATTCGCTCTTTATTCTTTGTTAGCAACCTAAAAAAATGCAAAATGATGTCGCAGTTAGCGACTGCTGCTTGTGGATTGTTCTGGATTGAGCGGATATAGGAAAATGAAAAGAAAAAAAAGAAGATTTCTTTCTCCCATATTTGGGCTAACAGGGTGCACATTCAAGGTAAAATCCCCTCCCGGTCTCTCTCCTGATTCAGCTGACAAAGTGAGAAAGTGTCTGTGCCTTAGAGGTTAATACAACTGCCTAGCATGCATATAATCCAGGTTCGAATCTCAGAAGAATAAGTCTGGCTGAGGAGAGTTAAGAAATTCGAAATAGGTATCCCAGTTCTTCTCTTTATTCTGTGTTAGCAACCTAAAAAAATGCAAAATGATGTTCCAGTTGGCGACTGCTGCTTGTGGATGGCTCTGGATTGAGCTGATATAGGCAAAACAAAAGAAAAGAAAAGAAGATTTCTTTCTCCCATATTTGGACTGACAGGGTTCACATTCAAGGTACAATCTCCTCCCTGTCTCTCTCCTGATATAGCTGACAAAGTGAGAAAGAGCCTGTTACCTAGAGGTTAATACTACTGCCTAACATGCATATAGCCCAGGTTCAAATCTCAGAAGAGTAAGTGTGGCTGAAGAGAGTTAAGAAATTCGAAATAGCTATACCAGTTCTCTCTTTATTCTTTGTTAGTAACTTTAAAAAATGCAAAATGATGTTCCAGTTGGCGACTGCTGCTTGTGGATGTCTCTGGATTGAGCTGATACAGGCAAAAGAAAAAAAAAGGAAAGAAAGAAGATTTCTTTCTCTCATATTTGGGCTGACAGGGTGCACATTCAAGGTAAAATCCCCTCCCGGTCTCTCTCCTGATACAGCTGACAAAGTGAGAAAGTGTCTGTGCCTTAGAGGTTAATACAACTGCCTAGCATGCATATAATCCAGGTTCGAATCTCAGAAGAGTAAGTGTGGCTGAAGAGAGTTAATAAACTCGAAATAGCTATCCCAGTTCTCTCTTTATTCTTTGTTAGTAACTTTAAAAAATGCAAAATGATGTCGCAGTTGGCGCATGCTGCTTGTGGATGGCTCTGGATTGAGCTGATACAGGCAAAAGAAAAGAAAAGAAAAGAAAGAAGATTTCTTTCTCCCTTATTTGGGCTGACAGGGCGCACATTCAAGGTAAAATCTCCTCCCCCTTTCTCTCTCCTGATATAGCTGACAAAGTGAGAAACAGCCTGTGCCTAGAGGTTAATACAACTGCCTAAAATGAATATAGCCCAGGTTCGAATCTGAGAAGAGTAAGTGTTGCTGAAGAGAGTTAAGAAACTCGAAATAGCTATCCCAGTTCTCTCTTTATTCTTTGTTAGTAACTTTAAAAAATGCAAAATGATGTCGCAGTTAGCAACTGCTGCTTATGGATGGTTCTGGATTTTGCTGATACAGGAAAAAGAAAAGAAAAGAAAAGAAAGAAGATTTCTTTCTCCCATATTTGGGCTGACAGGGTGCACATTCAAGAAAAAATCTCGTCCCTCTGTCTCTCTCCTGATATAGCTGACAAAGTGAGAAAGTGTTTGTGCCTTAGAGGTTAATACAACTGCCTAACATGCATATAGCCCAGGTTCGAATCTCAGAAGAGTAAGTGTGCTGAAGAGAGTTAAGAAATTCGAAATAGCTATCCCAGTTCTCTCTTTATTCTTTGTGAGCAACTTAAAGAAATGCAAAATGATGTCGCAGTTTGCGACTGCTGCTTGTGGATGGTTCTGGATTGAGCTGATACAGGAAAATGAAAAGAAAAGGAAAGAAAAGAAAGAAGATTTCTTTCTCCCATATTTGGGCTGACAGGGTGCACATTCAAGGTAAAATCTCCTCCCCCTTTCTCTCTCCTGATATAGCTGACAAAGTGAGAAACAGCCTGTGCCTAGAGGTTAATACAACTGCCTAAAATGAATATAGCCCAGGTTCGAATCTGAGAAGAGTAAGTGTTGCTGAAGAGAGTTAAGAAACTCGAAATAGCTATCCCAGTTCTCTCTTTATTCTTTGTTAGTAACTTTAAAAAATGCAAAATGATGTCGCAGTTAGCAACTGCTGCTTATGGATGGTTCTGGATTTTGCTGATACAGGAAAAAGAAAAGAAAAGAAAAGAAAGAAGATTTCTTTCTCCCATATTTGGGCTGACAGGGTGCACATTCAAGATAAAATCTCCTCCCTCTGTCTCTCTCCTGATTTAGCTGACAAAGTGAGAAAGAGCCTGTGGCCTGGAGGTTAATACAACTGCCCAACATGCATATAGCCCAGGTTCGAAATTCAGAAGTATAAATCTGGCTGAAGAGAGTTAAGAAACTCGAAAAGCTATCCCAGTTCTCTCTTTATTCTTTGTTAGCAACCTAAAAAAATGCAAAATGATGTCAAAGTTCGTGACTGCTGCTTGTGGATGGCTCTGGATTGAGCTGATACAGGAAAATGAAAAGAAAAGGAAAGAAAAGAAAGAAGATTTCTTTCTCCCATATTTGGGCTGAAAGGGTGCACATTCAAGATAAAATCTCCTCCCTCTGTCTCTCTCCTGATTTAGCTGACAAAGTGAGAAAGAGCCTGTGGCCTGGAGGTTAATACAACTGCCTAACATGCATATAGCCCAGGTTCGAATTTCAGAAGTATAAATCTGGCTGAAGAGAGTTAAGAAACTCGAAAAGCTATCCCAGTTCTCTCTTTATTCTTTGTTAGCAACCTAAAAAAATGCAGAATGATTTCGCAGTTAGCGACTGCTGGTTGTGTATGGTTCTGGATTGAGCTGATATAGGAAAATGAAAAGAAAAGAAAGAAGATTTCTTTCTCCCATATTTGGGCTGACAGTGTGCACATTCAAGGTAAAATCTTCTCCCCCTGTCTCTCTCCTGATATAGCTGACAAAGTGAGAAAGACCCTGTGCCTAGAGGTTAATACAACTGCCTAACATGAATATAGCCCAGGTTCGAATCTCAGAAGAATAGGTCTGGCTCAGGAGAGTTAAGAAACTTGAAATAGCTATCCCAGTTCTCTCTTTATTCTTTGTTAGCAACCTAAAAAATGCAAAATGATGTCGCAGTTAGCGACTGCTGCTTGTGGATGGCTCTGGATTGAGCTGATGCAGGAAAATGAAAAGAAAAGAAAAGAAAGAAGATTTATTTCTCCCATATTTGGGCTAACAGGGTGCACATTCAAGGTAAAATCTCCTCCCCTTTTCTCTCTCCTGTTATAGCTGACAAAGTGAGAAAGAGCCTGTGCCTCGAGGTTAATACAACTGCCTAACATGAATATAGCCCAGGTTCGAATCTCAGAAGAGTAAGTGTGGCTGAAGAGAGTTAAGAAACTCGAAATAGCTATCCCAGTTCTCTCTTTATTCTTTTTTAGTAACTTTAAAAAATGCAAAATGATGTCACAGTTGGCGACTGCTGCTTGTGGATGCCTCTGGATTGAGCTGATACAGGAAAAAGAAAAGAAAAGAAAGAAGGTTTCTTTCTCCCATATTTGGGCTGACAGGGTGCACATTCAAGATAAAATCTCCTCCCTCTGTCTCTCTCCTGATATAGCTGACAAAGTGAGAAAGAGCCTGTGGCCTGGAGGTTAATACAACTGCCTAACATGAATATAGCCCAGGTTCGAATCTCAGAAGAGTAAGTGTGGCTGAAGAGAGTTAAGAAACTCGAAATAGCTATCCCAGTTCTCTCTTTATTCTTTTTTAGTAACTTTAAAAAATGCAAAATGATGTCACAGTTGGCGACTGCTGCTTGTGGATGCCTCTGGATTGAGCTGATACAGGAAAAAGAAAAGAAAAGAAAGAAGGTTTCTTTCTCCCATATTTGGGCTGACAGGGTGCACATTCAAGATAAAATCTCCTCCCTCTGTCTCTCTCCTGATATAGCTGACAAAGTGAGAAAGAGCCTGTTGCCTGGAGGTTAATACAACTGCCTAACATGCATATAGCCCAGGTTCGAATCTCAGAAGAGTAAGTGTGGCTAAAGAGAGTTAAGAAACTCGAAATAGCTATCCCAATTCTCTCTTTATTCTTTGTTAGCAACCTAAAAAAATGTAAAATGATGTCGCAGTTAGCGACTGCTGCTTGTGGATTGTTCTGGATTGAGCGGATATAGGAAAATGAAAAGAAAAGAAAGAAGATTTCTTTCTCCCATATTTGGGCTAACAGGGTGCACATTCAAGGTAAAATCCCCTCCCGGTCTCTCTCCTGATACAGCTGACAAAGTGAGAAAGTGTCTGTGCCTTAGAGGTTAATACAACTGCCTAGCATGCATATAATGCAGGTTCGAATCTCAGAAGAATAAGTCTGGCTGAGGAGAGTTAAGAAATTCGAAATAGGTATCCCAGTTCTTCTCTTTATTCTGTGTTAGCAACCTAAAAAAATGCAAAATGATGTTCCAGTTGGCGACTGCTGCTTGTGGATGGATCTGGATTGAGCTGATATAGGCAAAACAAAAGAAAAGAAAGAAGATTTCTTTCTCCCATATTTGGACTGACAGGGTTCACATTCAAGGTACAATCTCCTCCCTGTCTCTCTCCTGATATAGCTGACAAAGTGAGAAAGAGCCTGTTACCTAGAGGTTAATACTACTGCCTAACATGCATATAGCCCAGGTTCAAATCTCAGAAGAGTAAGTGTGGCTGAAGAGAGTTAAGAAATTCGAAATAGCTATACCAGTTCTCTCTTTATTCTTTGTTAGTAACTTTAAAAAATGCTAAATGATGTTCCAGTTGGCGACTGCTGCTTGTGGATGTCTCTGGATTGAGCTGATACAGGCAAAAGAAAAAAAAAGGAAAGAAAGAAAGAAGATTTCTTTCTCTCATATTTGGGCTGACAGGGTGCACATTCAAGGTAAAATCCCCTCCCGGTCTCTCTCCTGATACAGCTGACAAAGTGAGAAAGTGTCTGTGCCTAGAGGTTAATACAACTGCATAAAATGAATATAGCCCAGGTTCGAATCTGAGAAGAGTAAGTGTTGCTGAAGAGAGTTAAGAAACTAGAAATAGCTATCCCAGTTCTCTCTTTATTCTTTGTTAGTAACTTTAAAAAATGCAAAATGATGTCGCAGTTAGCAACTGCTGCTTATGGATGGTTCTGGATTTTGCTGATACAGGAAAAAGAAAAGAAAAGAAAAGAAAGAAGATTTCTTTCTCCCATATTTGGGCTGACAGGGTGCACATTCAAGAAAAAATCTCGTCCCTCTGTCTCTCTCCTGATATAGTTGACAAAGTGAGAAAGTGTTTGTGCCTTAGAGGTTAATACAACTGCCTAACATGCATATAGCCCAGGTTCGAATCTCAGAAGAGTAAGTGTGCTGAAGAGAGTTAAGAAATTCGAAATAGCTATCCCAGTTCTCTCTTTATTCTTTGAGAGCAACTTAAAGAAATGCAAAATGATGTCGCAGTTTGCGACTGCTGCTTGTGGATGGTTCTGGATTGAGCTGATACAGGAAAATGAAAAGAAAAGGAAAGAAAAGAAAGAAGATTTCTTTCTCCCATATTTGGGCTGAAAGGGTGCACATTCAAGATAAAATCTCCTCCCTCTGTCTCTCTCCTGATTTAGCTGACAAAGTGAGAAAGAGCCTGTGGCCTGGAGGTTAATACAACTGCCTAACATGCATATAGCCCAGGTTCGAATTTCAGAAGTATAAATCTGGCTGAAGAGAGTTAAGAAACTCGAAAAGCTATCCCAGTTCTCTCTTTATTCTTTGTTAGCAACCTAAAAAAATGCAAAATGATGTCAAAGTTCGTGACTGCTGCTTGTGGATGGCTCTGGATTGAGCTGATACAGGAAAAAGAAAAGAAAAGAAAAAAAAGAAAGAAGATTTCTTTCTCCCATATTTGGGCTGACAGGGTGCACATTCAAGGTAAAATCTTCTCCCCCTGTATCTCTCCTGATATAGCTGACAAAGTGAGAAAGAGCCTGTGCCCTGGAGGTTAATACAACTGCCTAACATGCATATAGCCCAGGTTCGAATCTGAGAAGAGTAAGTGTGGTTGAAGAGAGTTAAGAAACTCGAAATAGCTATCCCAGTTCTCTCTTTATTCTTTGTTAGTAACTTTAAAAAATGCAGAATGATTTCGCAGTTAGCGACTGCTGCTTGTGGATGGCTCTGGATTGAGCTGATGCAGGAAAATGAAAAGAAAAGAAAAGAAAGAAGATTTCTTTCTCCCATATTTGGGCTAACAGGGTGCACATTCAAGGTAAAATCTCCTCCCCTTTTCTCTCTCCTGTTATAGCTGACAAAGTGAGAAAGAGCCTGTGCCTCGAGGTTAATACAACTGCCTAACATGAATATAGCCCAGGTTCGAATCTCAGAAGAGTAAGTGTGGCTGAAGAGAGTTAAGAAACTCGAAATAGCTATCCCAGTTCTCTCTTTATTCTTTTTTAGTAACCTAAAAAAATGCAAAATGATGTCGCAGTTGGTGACTGCTGCTTGTGGATGGCCCTGGATTGAGATGATACAGGAAAAAGAAAAGAAAAGAAAGAAGGTTTCTTTCTCCCATATTTGGGCTGACAGGGTGCACATTCAAGATAAAATCTCCTCCCTCTGTCTCTCTCCTGATATAGCTGACAAAGTGAGAAAGAGCCTGTGGCCTGGAGGTTAATACAACTGCCTAACATGAATATAGCCCAGGTTCGAATCTCAGAAGAGTAAGTGTGGCTGAAGAGAGTTAAGAAACTCGAAATAGCTATCCCAGTTCTCTCTTTATTCTTTTTTAGTAACTTTAAAAAATGCAAAATGATGTCACAATTGGCGACTGCTGCTTGTGGATGCCTCTGGATTGAGCTGATACAGGAAAAAGAAAAGAAAAGAAAGAAGGTTTCTTTCTCCCATATTTGGGCTGACAGGGTGCACATTCAAGATAAAATCTCCTCCCTCTGTCTCTCTCCTGATATAGCTGACAAAGTGAGAAAGAGCCTGTGGCCTGGAGGTTAATACAACTGCCTAACATGCATATAGCCCAGGTTCGAATTTCAGAAGTATAATTCTGGCTAAAGAGAGTTAAGAAACTCGAAAAGCTATCCCAGTTCTCTCTTTATTCTTTGTTAGCAACCTAAAAAATGCAAAATGATGTCGCAGTTGGTGACTGCTGCTTGTGGATGGCCCTGGATTGAGCTGATACAGGAAAAAGAAAAGAAAAGAAAGAAGATTTCTTTCTCCCATATTTGGGCTGACAGGGTGCACATTCAAGGTAAAATCTTCTCCCCCTGTCTCTCTCCTGATATAGTTGACAAAGTGAGAAAGAGCCTGTGGCCTGGAGGTTAATACAACTGCCTAACATGCATATAGCCCTGGTTCGAACTTCAGAAGTATAAGTCTGGCTAAAGAGAGTTAAGAAACTCGAAATAGCTATCCCAATTCTCTCTTTATTCTTTGTTAGCAACCTAAAAAAATGCAAAATGATGTCGCAGTTGGCGATTGCTGCTTGTGGATGCCTCTGGATTGAGCTGATACAGGAAAAAGAAAAGAAAAAAAAGAAGATTTCTTTCTCCCATATTTGGGCTGACAGGGTGCACATTCAAGGTAAAATCTCCTCCCCCTTTCTCTCTCCTGATATAGCTGACAAAGTGAGAAACAGCCTGTGCCTAGAGGTTAATACAACTGCCTAAAATGAATATAGCCCAGGTTCGAATCTGAGAAGAGTAAGTGTTGCTGAAGAGAGTTAGGAAACTCGAAATAGCTATCCCAGTTCTCTCTTTATTCTTTGTTAGTAACTTTAAAAAATGCAAAATGATGTCGCAGTTGGCGCATGCTGCTTGTGGATGGCTCTGGATTGAGCTGATACAGGCAAAAGAAAAGAAAAGAAAGAAGATTTTTCTTTCTCCCATATTTGGGCTGACAGGGTGCACATTCAAGAAAAAATCTCATCCCTCTGTCTCTCTCCTGATATAGCTGACAAAGTGAGAAAGTGTTTGTGCCTTAGAGGTTAATACAACTGCCTAACATGCAAATAGCCCAGGTTCGAATCTCAGAAGAGTAAGTGTGCTGAAGAGAGTTAAGAAATTCGAAATAGCTATCCCAGTTCTCTCTTTATTCTTTGTGAGCAACTTAAAGAAATGCAAAATGATGTCGCAGTTTGCGACTGCTGCTTGTGGATGGTTCTGGATTGAGCTGATACAGGAAAATGAAAAGAAAAGGAAAGAAAAGAAAGAAGATTTCTTTCTCCCATATTTGGGCTGACAGGGTGCACATTCAAGATAAAATCTCCTCCCTCTGTCTCTCTCCTGATTTAGCTGACAAAGTGAGAAAGAGCCTGTGGCCTGGAGGTTAATACAACTGCCTAACATGCATATAGCCCAGGTTCGAATTTCAGAAGTATAAATCTGGCTGAAGAGAGTTAAGAAACTCGAAAAGCTATCCCAGTTCTCTCTTTATTCTTTGTTAGCAACCTAAAAAAATGCAGAATGATTTCGCAGTTAGCGACTGCTGGTTGTGTATGGTTCTGGATTGAGCTGATATAGGAAAATGAAAAGAAAAGAAAGAAGATTTCTTTCTCCCATATTTGGGCTGACAGTGTGCACATTCAAGGTAAAATCTTCTCCCCCTGTCTCTCTCCTGATATAGCTGACAAAGTGAGAAAGACCCTGTGCCTAGAGGTTAATACAACTGCCTAACATGAATATAGCCCAGGTTCGAATCTCAGAAGAATAGGTCTGGCTGAGGAGAGTTAAGAAACTTGAAATAGCTATCCCAGTTCTCTCTTTATTCTTTGTTAGCAACCTAAAAAATGCAAAATGATGTCGCAGTTCGTGACTGCTGCTTGTGGATGGCTCTGGATTGAGCTGATACAGGAAAAAGAAAAGAAAAGAAAAAAAAGAAAGAAGATTTCTTTCTCCCATATTTGGGCTGACAGGGTGCACATTCAAGGTAAAATCTTCTCCCTCTGTCTCTCTCCTGATATAGCTGACAAAGTGAGAAAGGGCCTGTGCCTAGAGGTTAATACAACTGCCTAACATGAATATAGCCCAGGTTCGAATCTCAGAAGAGTAAGTGTGGCTGAAGAGAGTTAATAAACTCGAAATAGCTATCCCAGTTCTCTCTTTATTCTTTTTTAGTAACTTTAAAAAATGCAAAATGATGTCACAGTTGGCGACTGCTGCTTGTGGATGCCTCTGGATTGAGCTGATACAGGAAAAATAAAAGAAAAGAAAGAAGGTTTCTTTCTCCCATATTTGGACTGACAGGGTGCACATTCAAGATAAAATCTCCTCCCTCTGTCTCTCTCCTGATATAGCTGACAAAGTGAGAAAGAGCCTGTGGCCTGAAGGTTAATACAACTGCCTAACATGCATATAGCCCAGGTTCGAATTTCAGAAGTATAATTCTGGCTGAAGAGAGTTAAGAAACTCGAAAAGCTATCCCAGTTCTCTCTTTATTCTTTGTTAGCAACCTAAAAAAATGCAAAATGATGTCGCAGTTGGTGACTGCTGCTTGTGGATGGCCCTGGATTGAGCTGATACGGGAAAAAGAAAAGAAAAGAAAGAAGATTTCTTTCTCCCATATTTGGGCTGACAGGGTGCACATTCAAGGTAAAATCTTCTCCCCCTGTCTCTCTCCTGATATAGCTGACAAAGTGAGAAAGAGCCTGTGTCCTGGAGGTTAATACAACTGCCTAACATGCATATAGCCCTGGTTCGAACTTCAGAAGTATAAGTCTGGCTAAAGAGATTTAAGAAACTCGAAAAGCTATCCCAGTTCTCTCTTTATTCTTATTAGCAACCTAAAAAAATGCAAAATGATGTCGCAGTTGGTGACTGCTGCTTGTGGATGGCCCTGGATTGAGATGATACAGGAAAAAGAAAAGAAAAGAAAGAAGATTTCTTTCTCCCATATTTGGGCTGACAGGGTGCACATTCAAGGTAAAATATTCTCCCCCTGTCTCTCTCCTGATATAGCTGACAAAGTGAGAAAGAGCCTGTGGCCTGGAGGTTAATACAACTGCCTAACATGCATATAGCCCTGGTTCGAACATCAGAAGTATAAGTCTGGCTAAAGAGAGTTAAGAAACTCGAAAAGCTATCCCAGTTCTCTCTTTATACTTTGTTAGCAACCTAAAAAAATGCAAAATGATGTCGCAGTTGGTGACTGCTGCTTGTGGATGGCCCTGGATTGAGCTGATACAGGAAAAAGAAAAGAAAAGAAAGAAGATTTCTTTCTCCCATATTTGGGCTGACAGGGTGCACATTCAAGGTAAAATATTCTCCCCCTGTCTCCCTCCTGATATAGCTGACAAAGTGAGAAAGAGCCTGTGGCCTGGAGGTTAATACAACTGCCTAACATGCATATAGCCCTGGTTCGAACTTCAGAAGTATAAGTCTGGCTAAAGAGAGTTAAGAAACTCGAAATAGCTATCCCAATTCTCTCTTTATTCTTTGTTAGCAACCTAAAAAAATGCAAAATGATGTCGCAGTTAGTGACTGCTGCTTGTGGATTGTTCTGGATTGAGCGGATATAGGAAAATGAAAAGAAAAGAAAGAAGATTTCTTTCTCCCATATTTGGGCTAACAGGGTGCACATTCAAGGTAAAATCCCCTCCCGGTCTCTCTCCTGATACAGCTGACAAAGTGAGAAAGTGTCTGTGCCTTAGAGGTTAATACAACTGCCTAGCATGCATATAATCCAGGTTCGAATCTCAGAAGAATAAGTCTGGCTGAGGAGAGTTAAGAAATTCGAAATAGGTATCCCAGTTCTTCTCTTTATTCTGTGTTAGCAACCTAAAAAAATGCAAAATGATGTTCCAGTTGGCGACTGCTGCTTGTGGATGGCTCTGGATTGAGCTGATATAGGCAAAAGAAAAGAAAAGAAAGAAGATTTCTTTCTCCCATATTTGGACTGACAGGGTTCACATTCAAGGTACAATCTCCTCCCTGTCTCTCTCCTGATATAGCTGACAAAGTGAGAAAGAGCCTGTTACCTAGAGGTTAATACAACTGCCTAGCATGCATATAGTCCAGGTTCGAATCTCAGAAGAGTAAGTGTGGCGGAAGAGAGTTAAGAAATTGGAAATAGCTAAACCCAGTTCTCTCTTTATTCTTTGTTAGTAACTTTGAAAAATGCAAAATGATGTTCCAGTTGGCGACTGCTGCTTGTGGATGGCTCTGGATTGTGCTGATACAGGCAAAAGAAAAGAAAAGAAAAGAAAAAGATTTCTTTCTACCATATTTGGGCTCACAGTGTGCACATTCAAGGTAAAATCTTCTCCCCCTATCTCTCTCCTGATATAGCTGACAAAGTGTGAAAGTGTCTGTGGCTTAGAGGTTAATACAACTGCCTAGCATGAATATAGCCCAGGTTCGAATCTGAGAAGAGTAAGTGTGGTTGAAGAGAGTTAAGAAACTTGAAATAGCTATCCCAGTTCTCTCTTTATTCTTTGTGAGAAACTTAAAAAAATGCAAAATGATGTTCCAGTTGGCGACTGCTGCTTGTGGATGTCTCTGGATTGAACTGATAGTTGAAAAAAAAAGAAAAGAAAGAAAGAAGATTTCTTTCCCCCATATTTCGGCTGACAGGGTGCACATTCAAAGTAAAATCTCCTCCCTGTCTCTCTCCTGATATAGCTGACAAAGTGAGAAATTGTCTGTGGCTTAGAGGTTAATACAACTGCCTAGCATGCATATATCCCAGGTTCGAATCTGAGAAGAGTAAGTGTGGCTGAAGAGAGTTAAGAAATTGGAAATAGCTAAACCCAGTTCTCTCTTTATTCTTTGTTAGTAACTTTGAAAAATGCAAAATGATGTTCCAGTTGGCGACTGCTGCTTGTGGATGGCTCTGGATTGAGCTGATACAGGCAAAAGAAAAGAAAAGAAAGAAGATTTCTTTCTCCCATATTTGGACTGACAGGGTTCACATTCAAGGTAAAATCTCCTCCTCCTGTCTCTTTCCTGATATAGCTGACAAAGTGAGAAAGAGCCTGTTACATAGAGGTTAATACTACTGCCTAACATGCATATATCCCAGGTTCGATATCTGAGAAGAGTAAGTGTGGCTGAAGAGAGTTAAGAAATTGGAAATAGCTAAACCCAGTTCTCTCTTTATTCTTTGTTAGTAACTTTGAAAAATGCAAAATGATGTTCCAGTTGACGACTGCTGCTTGTGGATGGCTCTGGATTGAGCAGATACAGGCAAAAGAAAAGAAAAGGAAAGAAAGAAGATTTCTTTCTCTCATATTTGGGCTGACAGGGTGCACATTCAAGGTAAAATCCCCTCCCGGTCTCTCTCCTGATACAGCTGACAAAGTGAGAAAGTGTCTGTGCCTTAGAGGTTAATACAACTGCCTAGCATGCATATAATCCAGGTTCGAATCTCAGAAGAATAGGTCTGGCTGAGGAGAGTTAAGAAACTCGAAATAGGTATCCCAGTTCTTCTCTTTATTCTGTGTTAGCAACCTAAAAAAATGCAAAATGATGTCGCAGTTGGCGATTGCTGCTTGTGGATGGCTCTGGATTGAGCTGATACAGGCAAAAGAAAAGAAAAGAAAAGAAAGAAGATTTCTTTCTCCCATATTTGGGCTGACAGGGTGCACATTCAAGGTAAAATCTCCTCCCCCTTTCTCTCTCCTGATATAGCTGACAAAGTGAGAAACAGCCTGTGCCTAGAGGTTAATACAACTGACTAAAATGAATATAGCCCAGGTTCGAATCTGAGAAGAGTAAGTGTTGCTGAAGAGAGTTAAGAAACTAGAAATAGCTATCCCAGTTCTCTCTTTATTCTTTGTTAGTAACTTTAAAAATGCAAAATGATGTCGCAGTTAGCAACTGCTGCTTATGGATGGTTCTGGATTTTGCTGATACAGGAAAAAGAAAAGAAAAGAAAAGAAAGAAGATTTCTTTCTCCCATATTTGGGCTGACAGGGTGCACATTCAAGAAAAAATCTCGTCCCTCTGTCTCTCTCCTGATATAGTTGACAAAGTGAGAAAGTGTTTGTGCCTTAGAGGTTAATACAACTGCCTAACATGCATATAGCCCAGGTTCGAATCTCAGAAGAGTAAGTGTGCTGAAGAGAGTTAAGAAATTCGAAATAGCTATCCCAGTTCTCTCTTTATTCTTTGTGAGCAACTTAAAGAAATGCAAAATGATGTCGCAGTTTGCGACTGCTGCTTGTGGATGGTTCTGGATTGAGCTTATACAGGAAAATGAAAAGAAAAGGAAAGAAAAGAAAGAAGATTTCTTTCTCCCATATTTGGGCTGACAGGGTGCACATTCAAGATAAAATCTCCTCCCTCTGTCTCTCTCCTGATTTAGCTGACAAAGGGAGAAAGAGCCTGTGGCCTGGAGGTTAATACAACTGCCTAACATGCATATAGCCCAGGTTCGAATTTCAGAAGTATAAATCTGGCTGAAGAGAGTTAAAAACTCGAAAAGCTATCCCAGTTCTCTCTTTATTCTTTGTTAGCAACCTAAAAAAATGCAAAATGATGTCGCAGTTCGTGACTGCTGCTTGTGGATGGCTCTGGATTGAGCTGATACAGGAAAAACAAAAGAAAAGAAAAAAAGGAAAGAAGATTTCTTTCTCCCATATTTGGGTTGACAGGGTGCACATTCAAGGTAAAATCTTCTCCCCCTATATCTCTCCTGATATAGCTGACAAAGTGGGAAAGTGTCTGTGGCTTAGAGGTTAATACAACTGCCTAGCATGCATATAGTCCAGGTTCGAAACTCAGACGAGTAAGTGTGGCTGAAGAGAGTTAAGAAATTGGAAATAGCTAAACCCAGTTCTCTCTTTATTCTTTGTTAGTAACTTTGAAAAATGCAAAATGATGTTCCAGTTGGCGACTGCTGCTTGTGGATGGCTCTGGATTGAGCTGATACAGGCAAAAGAAAAGAAAAGAAAAGAAAGAAGATTACTTTCTCCCATATTTGGGCTCACAGTGTGCACATTCAAGGTAAAATCTTCTCCCCCTATCTCTCTCCTGATATAGCTGACAAAGTGTGAAAGTGTCTGTGGCTTAGAGGTTAATACAACTGCCTAGCATGAATATAGCCCAGGTTCGAATCTGAGAAGAGTAAGTGTGGGTGAAGAGAGTTAAGAAACTTGAAATAGCTATCCCAGTTCTCTCTTTATTCTTTGTGAGAAACTTAAAAAAATGCAAAATGATGTTCCAGTTGGCGACTGCTGCTTGTGGATGTCTCTGGATTGAACTGATAGTTGAAAAAAAAAGAAAAGAAAGAAAGAAGATTTCTTTCCCCCATATTTCGGCTGACAGGGTGCACATTCAAAGTAAAATCTCCTCCCTGTCTCTCTCCTGATAGAGCTGACAAAGTGAGAAAGTGTCTGTGGCTTAGAGGTTAATACAACTGCCTAGCATGCATATAGTCCAGGTT
>NW_024098720.1:0-2029 GCF_016545835.1 Crotalus tigris
TCCCATTTGGAATTCATGATTTATTGGCTCTTTGCCAAAAAAATTGCGATATCTGCCCAAGCCTAACATTTGAAGGAAAGGTAGGATCCGGAAAATTCATGTTTTTTCTGCTTCACCAACCTGTAGGCTACCTTAATTTATTTGAAGTTTTCGAACTTGAGGTCAGTTTCACATTTGGACTTTGAGAATTAGCTATTTGCCAACAAATGCGATATAGACCCAGGCCTAACTTTTCAAGGGAAGGTCATTTCGATTATATGTGATTTTTCAGGGTCCCCATGCTGGAGGGAACCTGAATGTCAGCACACTTTTCGAATTTAAGATCAGTTTCCCTACAATTTATTTGTAGTTTTCGAATTTGAGGTCAGTTTCACAATTGGACTTTTCATAATTTGCCAACAAATGCGATATATGCCTAGGCTTTTTGAAGGAAAGGTCGGATTTGGAGAATACATGTTTTTTTCAGATTCCCCAACCTCTGAGGAACCTGACTTAATGTATTCTTTTCAAATTTGAGATTAGTTTCACATTTGGACTTTTTATACTGAATTGGCTGTTTGCCAACAAATGCGATATAGACCCAGGCCTAACTTTTTAAGGAAAGGTCTGATTCGATAATACCTGATTTTTTTCAGGTTCCCCATCTGTAGGAAAGGAAATTTTAAGAAAAAAAAGTTTTTATCGTATTTAGGTCAGTTACATATTGGTTTATTTGCCAACAATTGAGATATTGCTCAGGCCTAACCTTTAGAAGGAAAGGTCGGATCCGAAGGTTCAGTGTTTTTTTCGTATTTTCCACACCTGTGAGGAACCTGAATTCATGTAGACTTTTCAATTTGAGGTTTAGTTTCATATTTTCATTTCTGATTGATTACTGTTTGCCACCTGCGATCATGACGCAGGCGTACTTTGAAGAAGGTTGATCCGTAAAAGACCTGTTTTTTCGGTTCACCATCCTGTAGAATTTGAACAAATGCATATTTTCCGAATGTTGAGGTCCAATGGTCACATTTGGACTTTTCAGAATTAGCTGTTTGCCAACAAATGAGATATAGACCCAGGCCTAACTTTTCAAGGAAAAGTCCGATTTTGATTATACGTGATTTTTCAGCTTCCCCATCCTGTAGGGAACCTGAATGTAAACGCACTTTTCAAATTTAAGATCAGTCTCCCATTTGGAATTCATGATTTATTGGCTCGTTGCCAAAAAAATTGCGATATATGCCCAAGCCTAACATTTGAAGGAAAGGTAGGATCCGGAAAATTCATGTTTTTTCTGCTTCACCAACCTGTAGGCTAACCTAATTATTTTGAAGTTTTCGAACGTCCATTTCACATTTGGACTTTTGAGAATTAGCTATTTGCCAACAAATAGCGATATAGACCCAGGCCTAACTTTTCAAGGGAAGGTCATTTCGATTATTTGATTTTCAGTTCCCCATGCTTGGAGGAACCTGAATTGTCAGCACACTTTCGAATTTAAGATCAGTTTCCCTACATTTATTTGTAGTTTTCGAATTTGAAGGTCCAGTTTTACATTTGGACTTTTCATGATGAATTGGCTTTTTGCCAACAAATGCCTCGGCTTTTTGAAGGAAAGGTCGGATTTGCAAAATACATGTTTTTTTCAGGTTCCCCAACCTCTGAGGAACCTGAATATGTATTCTTTCCAAATTTGAGGTTAGTTTCACATTTGGACTTTTTATACTGAATTCGCTGTTTGCCAACAAATGCGATATAGGCCCAGGCCTAAGTTTTGAAGGAAAGGCCTGATTCGATAATACCGATTTTTTCAGGTTCCCCAATCTGTAGGGAACCTGAATTTATGCGTAGTTTTCGAATTTGAGGTCAGTTACACATTGGCCCTTTTCATGCTCAGTTGGTTATTTGCCAACAATTGCGATATTTGCCCAGGCCTAACATTTGAAGGAAAGGTCGGATACAGAAAATTCATGTTTTTTCGTATTTCCACACCTGTGAGGAAACTGAATTCATGTATACTTTTCAAATTTGAGGTTAGTTTCATATT